>NC_143057.1:131867500-132090000 GCF_052426305.1 Pelodiscus sinensis | reverse complement strand
AGAGGGGACTCCGTGGTTGCTAGGTCAGCTGGGGGCTGGGCTTGGGGGCTGCCCACTGGGCTAGGAAGGGGGGACTCCGTGGTTGCTAGGTCGGCTGGGGGCTGGGCTTAGGGGCTGCTCACTGAGCTAGGAAGGGGGGACTCCGTGGTTGCTAGGTCAGCTGGGGGCTGGGCTTGGGGGCTGCGCAGTGGGCTAGGAAGGGGGGACTCCGTGGTTGCTAGGTCAGCTGGGGGCTGGGCTTGGGGGCTGCGCAGTGGACTAGGAAGGGGGGACTCCGTGGTTGCTAGGTCAGCTGGGGGCTGGGCTTGGGGGCTGCCCACTGGGCTAGGAAGGGGGGACTCTGTGGTTGCTAGGTCAGCTGGGGGCTGGGCTTGGGGGCTGCGCAGTGGGCTAGGAAGGGGGGACTCCGTGGTTGCTAGGTCAGCTGGGGGCTGGGCTTGGGGGCTGCGCAGTGGGCTAGGAAGGGGGGACTCCGTGGTTGCTAGGTCAGCTGGGGGCTGGGTTTGGGGGCTGCGCAGTGGGCTAGGAAGGGGGGACTCCGTGGTTGCTAGGTCAGCTGGGGGCTGGGCTTGGGGGCTGCCCACTGGGCTAGGAAGGGGGGACTCCGTGGTTGCTAGGTCAGCTGGGGGCTGGGCTTGGGGGCTGCGCAGTGGGCTAGGAAGGGGGGACTCCGTGGTTGCTAGGTCAGCTGGGGGCTGGGTTTGGGGGCTGTGCCGTGGGCTAGGAAGGGGGGACTCCGTGGTTGCTAGGTCAGCTGGGGGCTGGGCTTGGGGGCTGCGCAGTGGGCTAGGAAGGGGGGACTCCGTGGTTGCTAGGTCAGCTGGGGGCTGGGCTTGGGGGATGCGCAGTGGGCTAGGAAGGGGGGACTCCGTGGTTGCTAGGTCAGCTGGGGGCTGGGCTTGGGGGCTGCGCAGTGGGCTAGGAAGGGGGGACTCCGTGGTTGCTAGGTCAGCTGGGGGCTGGGCTTGGGGGCTGCGCAGTGGGCTAGGAAGGGGGGACTCCGTGGTTGCTAGGTCAGCTGGGGGCTGGGCTTGGGGGCTGCGCAGTGGGCTAGGAAGGGGGGACTCCGTGGTTGCTAGGTCAGCTGGGGGCTGGGCTTGGGGGCTGCGCAGTGGGCTAGGAAGGGGGGACTCCGTGGTTGCTAGGTCAGCTGGGGGCTGGGTTTGGGGGCTGCGCAGTGGGCTAGGAAGGGGGGACTCCGTGGTTGCTAGGTCAGCTGGGGGCTGGGCTTGGGGGCTGCCCACTGGGCTAGGAAGGGGGGACTCCGTGGTTGCTAGGTCAGCTGGGGGCTGGGCTTGGGGGCTGCGCAGTGGACTAGGAAGGGGGGACTCCGTGGTTGCTAGGTCAGCTGGGGGCTGGGCTTGGGGGCTGCCCACTGGGCTAGGAAGGGGGGACTCTGTGGTTGCTAGGTCAGCTGGGGGCTGGGCTTGGGGGCTGCGCAGTGGGCTAGGAAGGGGGGACTCCGTGGTTGCTAGGTCAGCTGGGGGCTGGGCTTGGGGGCTGCGCAGTGGGCTAGGAAGGGGGGACTCCGTGGTTGCTAGGTCAGCTGGGGGCTGGGTTTGGGGGCTGCGCAGTGGGCTAGGAAGGGGGGACTCCGTGGTTGCTAGGTCAGCTGGGGGCTGGGCTTGGGGGCTGCCCACTGGGCTAGGAAGGGGGGACTCCGTGGTTGCTAGGTCAGCTGGGGGCTGGGCTTGGGGGCTGCGCAGTGGGCTAGGAAGGGGGGACTCCGTGGTTGCTAGGTCAGCTGGGGGCTGGGTTTGGGGGCTGTGCCGTGGGCTAGGAAGGGGGGACTCCGTGGTTGCTAGGTCAGCTGGGGGCTGCGCAGTGGGCTAGGAAGGGGGGACTCCGTGGTTGCTAGGTCAGCTGGGGGCTGGGCTTGGGGGATGCGCAGTGGGCTAGGAAGGGGGGACTCCGTGGTTGCTAGGTCAGCTGGGGGCTGGGCTTGGGGGCTGCGCAGTGGGCTAGGAAGGGGGGACTCCGTGGTTGCTAGGTCAGCTGGGGGCTGGGCTTGGGGGCTGCGCAGTGGGCTAGGAAGGGGGGACTCCGTGGTTGCTAGGTCAGCTGGGGGCTGGGCTTGGGGGCTGCCCACTGGGCTAGGAAGAGGGGACTCCGTGGTTGCTAGGTCAGCTGGGGGCTGGGTTTGGGGGCTGCGCAGTGGGCTAGGAAGGGGGGACTCCGTGGTTGCTAGGTCAGCTGGGGGCTGGGCTTGGGGGCCGTGCAGTGGGCTAGGAAGGGGGGACTCCGTGGTTGCTAGGTCAGCTGGGGGCTGGGCTTGGGGGCTGCGCAGTGGGCTAGGAAGGGGGGACTCCGTGGTTGCTAGGTCAGCTGGGGGCTGGGCTTGGGGGCTGCGCAGTGGGCTAGGAAGGGGGGACTCCGTGGTTGCTCGGTCAGCTGGGGGCTGGGTTTGGGGGCTGCGCAGTGGGCTAGGAAGGGGGGACTCCGTGGTTGCTAGGTCAGCTGGGGGCTGGGCTTGGGGGATGCGCAGTGGGCTAGGAAGGGGGGACTCCGTGGTTGCTAGGTCAGCTGGGGGCTGGGCTTGGGGGCTGAGCAGTGGGCTAGGAAGGGGGGACTCCGTGGTTGCTAGGTCAGCTGGGGGCTGGGCTTAGGGGCTGCTCACTGAGCTAGGAAGGGGGGACTCCGTGGTTGCTAGGTCAGCTGGGGGCTGGGCTTGGGGGCTGCGCAGTGGGCTAGGAAGGGGGGACTCCGTGGTTGCTAGGTCAGCTGGGGGCTGGGCTTGGGGGCTGCGCAGTGGGCTAGGAAGGGGGGACTCCGTGGTTGCTAGGTCAGCTGGGGGCTGGGCTTGGGGGATGCGCAGTGGGCTAGGAAGGGGGGACTCCGTGGTTGCTAGGTCAGCTGGGGGCTGGGCTTGGGGGCTGCGCAGTGGGCTAGGAAGGGGGGACTCCGTGGTTGCTAGGTCAGCTGGGGGCTGCGCAGTGGGCTAGGAAGGGGGGACTCCGTGGTTGCTAGGTCAGCTGGGGGCTGGGCTTGGGGGCTGCGCAGTGGGCTAGGAAGGGGGGACTCCGTGGTTGCTAGGTCAGCTGGGGGCTGGGCTTGGGGGCTGCGCAGTGGGCTAGGAAGGGGGGACTCCGTGGTTGCTAGGTCAGCTGGGGGCTGGGCTTGGGGGCTGCGCAGTGGGCTAGGAAGGGGGGACTCCGTGGTTGCTAGGTCAGCTGGGGGCTGGGCTTGGGGGCTGTGCCGTGGGCTAGGAAGGGGGGACTCCGTGGTTGCTAGGTCAGCTGGGGGCTGGGTTTGGGGGCTGCGCAGTGGACTAGGAAGGGGGGACTCCGTGGTTGCTAGGTCAGCTGGGGGCTGGGTTTGGGGGCTGCGCAGTGGGCTAGGAAGGGGGGACTCCGTGGTTGCTAGGTCAGCTGGGGGCTGGGCTTGGGGGCTGCGCAGTGGGCTAGGAAGGGGGGACTCCGTGGTTGCTAGGTCAGCTGGGGGCTGGGCTTGGGGGCTGTGCCGTGGGCTAGGAAGGGGGGACTCCGTGGTTGCTAGGTCAGCTGGGGGCTGGGCTTGGGGGCTGCGCACTGGGCTAGGAAGGGGGGACTCCGTGGTTGCTAGGTCAGCTGGGGGCTGGGCTTGGGGGCTGCGCAGTGGGCTAGGAAGGGGGGACTCCGTGGTTGCTAGGTCAGCTGGGGGCTGGGCTTGGGGGCTGCCCACTGGGCTAGGAAGGGGGGACTCCGTGGTTGCTAGGTCAGCTGGGGGCTGGGTTTGGGGGCTGCGCACTGGGCTAGGAAGGGGGGACTCCGTGGTTGCTAGGTCAGCTGGGGGCTGGGCTTGGGGGCTGCGCAGTGGGCTAGGAAGGGGGGACTCCGTGGTTGCTAGGTCAGCTGGGGGCTGGGTTTGGGGGCTGCGCAGTGGGCTAGGAAGGGGGGACTCCGTGGTTGCTAGGTCAGCTGGGGGCTGGGTTTGGGGGCTGCGCAGTGGGCTAGGAAGGGGGGACTCCGTGGTTGCTAGGTCAGCTGGGGGCTGGGTTTGGGGGCTGCGCAGTGGGCTAGGAAGGGGGGACTCCGTGGTTGCTAGGTCAGCTGGGGGCTGGGCTTGGGGGCTGCGCAGTGGGCTAGGAAGGGGGGACTCCGTGGTTGCTAGGTCAGCTGGGGGCTGGGCTTAGGGGCTGCTCACTGAGCTAGGAAGGGGGGACTCCGTGGTTGCTAGGTCAGCTGGGGGCTGGGCTTGGGGGCTGCCCACTGGGCTAGGAAGGGGGGACTCCGTGGTTGCTCGGTCAGCTGGGGGCTGGGTTTGGGGGCTGCGCAGTGGGCTAGGAAGGGGGGACTCCGTGGTTGCTAGGTCAGCTGGGGGCTGGGCTTGGGGGCTGCGCAGTGGGCTAGGAAGGGGGGACTCCGTGGTTGCTAGGTCAGCTGGGGGCTGCGCAGTGGGCTAGGAAGGGGGGACTCCGTGGTTGCTAGGTCAGCTGGGGGCTGGGCTTGGGGGCTGCGCAGTGGGCTAGGAAGGGGGGACTCCGTGGTTGCTAGGTCAGCTGGGGGCTGGGCTTGGGGGCTGCCCACTGGGCTAGGAAGGGGGGACTCCGTGGTTGCTAGGTCAGCTGGGGGCTGGGCTTAGGGGCTGCGCAGTGGGCTAGGAAGGGGGGACTCCGTGGTTGCTAGGTCAGCTGGGGGCTGGGTTTGGGGGCTGCGCAGTGGGCTAGGAAGGGGGGACTCCGTGGTTGCTAGGTCAGCTGGGGGCTGGGCTTGGGGGCTGCGCACTGGGCTAGGAAGGGGGGACTCCGTGGTTGCTAGGTCAGCTGGGGGCTGGGCTTGGGGGCTGCGCAGTGGGCTAGGAAGGGGGGACTCCGTGGTTGCTAGGTCAGCTGGGGGCTGGGTTTGGGGGCTGCGCAGTGGGCTAGGAAGGGGGGACTCCGTGGTTGCTAGGTCAGCTGGGGGCTGGGTTTGGGGGCTGCGCAGTGGGCTAGGAAGGGGGGACTCCGTGGTTGCTAGGTCAGCTGGGGGCTGGGCTTGGGGGCTGAGCAGTGGGCTAGGAAGGGGGGACTCCGTGGTTGCTAGGTCAGCTGGGGGCTGGGCTTGGGGGCTGCGCACTGGGCTAGGAAGGGGGGACTCCGTGGTTGCTAGGTCAGCTGGGGGCTGGGCTTGGGGGCTGCCCACTGGGCTAGGAAGGGGGGACTCCGTGGTTGCTAGGTCAGCTGGGGGCTGGGTTTGGGGGCTGTGCAGTGGGCTAGGAAGGGGGGACTCCGTGGTTGCTAGGTCAGCTGGGGGCTGGGCTTGGGGGCTGCGCAGTGGGCTAGGAAGGGGGGACTCCGTGGTTGCTAGGTCAGCTGGGGGCTGGGTTTGGGGGCTGCGCAGTGGGCTAGGAAGGGGGGACTCCGTGGTTGCTAGGTCAGCTGGGGGCAGGGCTCGGGGGCTGCGCAGTGGGCTAGGAAGGGGGGACTCCGTGGTTGCTAGGTCAGCTGGGGGCTGGGCTCGGGGGCTGCGCAGTGGGCTAGGAAGGGGGGACTCCGTGGTTGCTAGGTCAGCTGGGGGCTGGGCTTGGGGGCTGCGCAGTGGGCTAGGAAGGGGGGACTCCGTGGTTGCTAGGTCAGCTGGGGGCTGGGTTTGGGGGCTGCGCAGTGGGCTAGGAAGGGGGGACTCCGTGGTTGCTAGGTCAGCTGGGGGCTGGGCTTGGGGGCTGCGCAGTGGGCTAGGAAGGGGGGACTCCGTGGTTGCTAGGTCAGCTGGGGGCTGGGCTTGGGGGCTGCCCACTGGGCTAGGAAGGGGGGACTCCGTGGTTGCTAGGTCAGCTGGGGGCTGGGCTTGGGGGCTGCGCAGTGGGCTAGGAAGGGGGGACTCCGTGGTTGCTAGGTCAGCTGGGGGCTGGGCTTGGGGGCTGCCCACTGGGCTAGGAAGGGGGGACTCCGTGGTTGCTAGGTCAGCTGGGGGCTGGGCTTGGGGGCTGCGCAGTGGGCTAGGAAGGGGGGACTCCGTGGTTGCTAGGTCAGCTGGGGGCTGGGCTTGGGGGCTGCGCAGTGAGCTAGGAAGGGGGGACTCCGTGGTTGCTAGGTCAGCTGGGGGCTGGGCTTGGGGGCTGCGCAGTGGGCTAGGAAGGGGGGACTCCGTGGTTGCTAGGTCAGCTGGGGGCTGGGTTTGGGGGCTGCGCAGTGGGCTAGGAAGGGGGGACTCCGTGGTTGCTAGGTCAGCTGGGGGCTGGGTTTGGGGGCTGCGCAGTGGGCTAGGAAGGGGGGACTCCGTGGTTGCTAGGTCAGCTGGGGGCTGGGCTTGGGGGCTGCGCAGTGGGCTAGGAAGGGGGGACTCCGTGGTTGCTAGGTCAGCTGTGGGCTGGGCTTGGGGGCTGCGCAGTGGGCTAGGAAGGGGGGACTCCGTGGTTGCTAGGTCAGCTGGGGGCTGGGCTTGGGGGCTGCCCACTGGGCTAGGAAGGGGGGACTCCGTGGTTGCTAGGTCAGCTGGGGGCTGGGCTTGGGGGCTGCGCAGTGGGCTAGGAAGGGGGGACTCCGTGGTTGCTAGGTCAGCTGGGGGCTGGGCTTGGGGGCTGCGCAGTGGGCTAGGAAGGGGGGACTCCGTGGTTGCTAGGTCAGCTGGGGGCTGGGCTTGGGGGCTGCGCAGTGGGCTAGGAAGGGGGGACTCCGTGGTTGCTAGGTCAGCTGGGGGCTGGGCTTGGGGGCTGCGCAGTGGGCTAGGAAGGGGGGACTCCGTTGTTGCTAGGTCAGCTGGGGGCTGGGCTTGGGGGCTGCGCAGTGGGCTAGGAAGGGGGGACTCCGTGGTTGCTAGGTCAGCTGGGGGCTGGGCTTGGGGGCTGCCCACTGGGCTAGGAAGGGGGGACTCCGTGGTTGCTAGGTCAGCTGGGGGCTGGGCTTGGGGGCTGCGCAGTGGGCTAGGAAGGGGGGACTCCGTGGTTGCTAGGTCAGCTGGGGGCTGGGTTTGGGGGCTGCGCAGTGGGCTAGGAAGGGGGGACTCCGTGGTTGCTAGGTCAGCTGGGGGCTGGGTTTGGGGGCTGCGCAGTGGGCTAGGAAGGGGGGACTCCGTGGTTGCTAGGTCAGCTGGGGGCTGGGTTTGGGGGCTGCGCAGTGGGCTAGGAAGGGGGGACTCCGTGGTTGCTAGGTCAGCTGGGGGCTGGGCTTGGGGGCTGCCCACTGGGCTAGGAAGGGGGGACTCCGTGGTTGCTAGGTCAGCTGGGGGCTGGGCTTGGGGGCTGCGCAGTGGGCTAGGAAGGGGGGACTCCGTGGTTGCTAGGTCAGCTGGGGGCTGGGTTTGGGGGCTGCGCAGTGGGCTAGGAAGGGGGGACTCCGTGGTTGCTAGGTCAGCTGGGGGCTGGGTTTGGGGGCTGCGCAGTGGACTAGGAAGGGGGGACTCCGTGGTTGCTAGGTCAGCTGGGGGCTGGGCTTGGGGGCTGCGCAGTGGGCTAGGAAGGGGGGACTCCGTGGTTGCTAGGTCAGCTGGGGGCTGGGCTTGGGGGCTGCGCAGTGGGCTAGGAAGGGGGGACTCCGTGGTTGCTAGGTCAGCTGGGGGCTGGGTTTGGGGGCTGCGCAGTGGGCTAGGAAGGGGGGACTCCGTGGTTGCTAGGTCAGCTGGGGGCTGGGCTTGGGGGCTGCGCAGTGGGCTAGGAAGGGGGGACTCCGTGGTTGCTAGGTCAGCTGGGGGCTGGGTTTGGGGGATGCGCAGTGGGCTAGGAAGGGGGGACTCCGTGGTTGCTAGGTCAGCTGGGGGCTGGGCTTGGGGGCTGCGCAGTGGGCTAGGAAGGGGGGACTCCGTGGTTGCTAGGTCAGCTGGGGGCTGGGCTTGGGGGCTGCGCAGTGGGCTAGGAAGGGGGGACTCCGTGGTTGCTAGGTCAGCTGGGGGCTGGGCTTGGGGGCTGCCCACTGGGCTAGGAAGGGGGGACTCCGTGGTTGCTAGGTCAGCTGGGGGCTGGGCTTGGGGGCTGCGCAGTGGGCTAGGAAGGGGGGACTCCGTGGTTGCTAGGTCAGCTGGGGGCTGGGTTTGGGGGCTGCGCAGTGGGCTAGGAAGGGGGGACTCCGTGGTTGCTAGGTCAGCTGGGGGCTGGGCTTGGGGGCTGCGCAGTGGGCTAGGAAGGGGGGACTCCGTGGTTGCTAGGTCAGCTGGGGGCTGGGCTTGGGGGCTGTGCCGTGGGCTAGGAAGGGGGGACTCCGTGGTTGCTAGGTCAGCTGGGGGCTGGGCTTGGGGGCTGCGCACTGGGCTAGGAAGGGGGGACTCCGTGGTTGCTAGGTCAGCTGGGGGCTGGGCTTGGGGGCTGCGCAGTGGGCTAGGAAGGGGGGACTCCGTGGTTGCTAGGTCAGCTGGGGGCTGGGCTTGGGGGCTGCCCACTGGGCTAGGAAGGGGGGACTCCGTGGTTGCTAGGTCAGCTGGGGGCTGGGCTTGGGGGCTGCCCACTGGGCTAGGAAGGGGGGACTCCATGGTTGCTAGGTCAGCTGGGGGCTGGGCTTGGGGGCTGCGCAGTGGGCTAGGAAGGGGGGACTCCGTGGTTGCTAGGTCAGCTGGGGGCTGGGCTTGGGGGCTGCGCAGTGGGCTAGGAAGGGGGGACTCCGTGGTTGCTAGGTCAGCTGGGGGCTGGGCTTGGGGGCTGCCCACTGGGCTAGGAAGGGGGGACTCCGTGGTTGCTAGGTCAGCTGGGGGCTGGGCTTAGGGGCTGCGCAGTGAGCTAGGAAGGGGGGACTCCGTGGTTGCTAGGTCAGCTGGGGGCTGGGCTTGGGGGCTGCCCACTGGGCTAGGAAGGGGGGACTCCGTGGTTGCTAGGTCAGCTGGGGGCTGGGCTTGGGGGCTGCGCAGTGGGCTAGGAAGGGGGGACTCCGTGGTTGCTAGGTCAGCTGGGGGCTGGGCTTGGGGGCTGCGCAGTGGGCTAGGAAGGGGGGACTCCGTGGTTGCTAGGTCAGCTGGGGGCTGGGCTTGGGGGCTGACCACTGGGCTAGGAAGGGGGGACTCCGTGGTTGCTAGGTCAGCTGGGGGCTGGGCTTGGGGGCTGCCCACTGGGCTAGGAAGGGGGGACTCCATGGTTGCTAGGTCAGCTGGGGGCTGGGCTTGGGGGCTGCGCAGTGGGCTAGGAAGGGGGGACTCCGTGGTTGCTAGGTCAGCTGGGGGCTGGGCTTGGGGGCTGTGCAGTGGGCTAGGAAGGGGGGACTCCGTGGTTGCTAGGTCAGCTGGGGGCTGGGCTTGGGGGCTGTGCAGTGGGCTAGGAAGGGGGGACTCCGTGGTTGCTAGGTCAGCTGGGGGCTGGGCTTGGGGGCTGCGCAGTGGGCTAGGAAGGGGGGACTCCGTGGTTGCTAGGTCAGCTGGGGGCTGGGCTTGGGGGCTGCCCACTGGGCTAGGAAGGGGGGACTCCGTGGTTGCTAGGTCAGCTGGGGGCTGGGCTTGGGGGCTGCCCACTGGGCTAGGAAGGGGGGACTCCGTGGTTGCTAGGTCAGCTGGGGGCTGGGCTTGGGGGCTGCGCAGTGGGCTAGGAAGGGGGGACTCCGTGGTTGCTAGGTCAGCTGGGGGCTGGGCTTGGGGGCTGCGCAGTGGGCTAGGAAGGGGGGACTCCGTGGTTGCTAGGTCAGCTGGGGGCTGGGCTTGGGGGCTGCCCACTGGGCTAGGAAGGGGGGACTCCGTGGTTGCTAGGTCAGCTGGGGGCTGGGTTTGGGGGCTGCGCAGTGGGCTAGGAAGGGGGGACTCCGTGGTTGCTCGGTCAGCTGGGGGCTGGGTTTGGGGGCTGCGCAGTGGGCTAGGAAGGGGGGACTCCGTGGTTGCTAGGTCAGCTGGGGGCTGGGCTTGGGGGATGCGCAGTGGGCTAGGAAGGGGGGACTCCGTGGTTGCTAGGTCAGCTGGGGGCTGGGCTTGGGGGCTGCGCAGTGGGCTAGGAAGGGGGGACTCCGTGGTTGCTAGGTCAGCTGGGGGCTGGGCTTGGGGGCTGCGCAGTGGGCTAGGAAGGGGGGACTCCGTGGTTGCTAGGTCAGCTGGGGGCTGGGCTTGGGGGCTGCCCACTGGGCTAGGAAGGGGGGACTCCGTGGTTGCTAGGTCAGCTGGGGGCTGGGTTTGGGGGCTGCGCAGTGGGCTAGGAAGGGGGGACTCCGTGGTTGCTCGGTCAGCTGGGGGCTGGGTTTGGGGGCTGCGCAGTGGGCTAGGAAGGGGGGACTCCGTGGTTGCTAGGTCAGCTGGGGGCTGGGCTTGGGGGATGCGCAGTGGGCTAGGAAGGGGGGACTCCGTGGTTGCTAGGTCAGCTGGGGGCTGGGCTTGGGGGCTGCGCAGTGGGCTAGGAAGGGGGGACTCCGTGGTTGCTAGGTCAGCTGGGGGCTGCGCAGTGGGCTAGGAAGGGGGGACTCCGTGGTTGCTAGGTCAGCTGGGGGCTGGGCTTGGGGGCTGCGCAGTGGGCTAGGAAGGGGGGACTCCGTGGTTGCTAGGTCAGCTGGGGGCTGGGCTTGGGGGCTGCGCAGTGGGCTAGGAAGGGGGGACTCCGTGGTTGCTAGGTCAGCTGGGGGCTGGGCTTGGGGGCTGTGCCGTGGGCTAGGAAGGGGGGACTCCGTGGTTGCTAGGTCAGCTGGGGGCTGGGTTTGGGGGCTGCGCAGTGGACTAGGAAGGGGGGACTCCGTGGTTGCTAGGTCAGCTGGGGGCTGGGTTTGGGGGCTGCGCAGTGGGCTAGGAAGGGGGGACTCCGTGGTTGCTAGGTCAGCTGGGGGCTGGGCTTGGGGGCTGTGCCGTGGGCTAGGAAGGGGGGACTCCGTGGTTGCTAGGTCAGCTGGGGGCTGGGTTTAGGGGCTGCGCAGTGGGCTAGGAAGGGGGGACTCCGTGGTTGCTAGGTCAGCTGGGGGCTGGGCTTAGGGGCTGCGCAGTGGGCTAGGAAGGGGGGACTCCGTGGTTGCTAGGTCAGCTGGGGGCTGGGCTTGGGGGCTGCGCAGTGGGCTAGGAAGGGGGGACTCCGTGGTTGCTAGGTCAGCTGGGGGCTGGGCTTGGGGGCTGTGCCGTGGGCTAGGAAGGGGGGACTCCGTGGTTGCTAGGTCAGCTGGGGGCTGGGCTTGGGGGCTGCGCACTGGGCTAGGAAGGGGGGACTCCGTGGTTGCTAGGTCAGCTGGGGGCTGGGCTTGGGGGCTGCGCAGTGGGCTAGGAAGGGGGGACTCCGTGGTTGCTAGGTCAGCTGGGGGCTGGGTTTGGGGGCTGCGCAGTGGGCTAGGAAGGGGGGACTCCGTGGTTGCTAGGTCAGCTGGGGGCTGGGTTTGGGGGCTGCGCAGTGGACTAGGAAGGGGGGACTCCGTGGTTGCTAGGTCAGCTGGGGGCTGGGCTTGGGGGCTGCGCAGTGGGCTAGGAAGGGGGGACTCCGTGGTTGCTAGGTCAGCTGGGGGCTGGGTTTGGGGGCTGTGCAGTGGGCTAGGAAGGGGGGACTCCGTGGTTGCTAGGTCAGCTGGGGGCTGGGCTTGGGGGCTGCGCAGTGGGCTAGGAAGGGGGGACTCCGTGGTTGCTAGGTCAGCTGGGGGCTGGGCTTGGGGGCTGCGCAGTGGGCTAGGAAGGGGGGACTCCGTGGTTGCTAGGTCAGCTGGGGGCTGGGCTTGGGGGCTGCGCAGTGGGCTAGGAAGGGGGGACTCCGTGGTTGCTAGGTCAGCTGGGGGCTGGGCTTGGGGGCTGCGCAGTGGGCTAGGAAGGGGGGACTCCGTGGTTGCTAGGTCAGCTGGGGGCTGGGTTTGGGGGCTGCGCACTGGGCTAGGAAGGGGGGACTCCGTGGTTGCTAGGTCAGCTGGGGGCTGGGCTTGGGGGCTGCGCAGTGGGCTAGGAAGGGGGGACTCCGTGGTTGCTAGGTCAGCTGGGGGCTGGGCTTGGGGGCTGCGCAGTGGGCTAGGAAGGGGGGACTCCGTGGTTGCTAGGTCAGCTGGGGGCTGGGCTTGGGGGCTGCCCACTGGGCTAGGAAGGGGGGACTCCGTGGTTGCTAGGTCAGCTGGGGGCTGGGCTTGGGGGCTGTGCAGTGGGCTAGGAAGGGGGGACTCCGTGGTTGCTAGGTCAGCTGGGGGCTGGGCTTAGGGGCTGCTCACTGAGCTAGGAAGGGGGGACTCCGTGGTTGCTAGGTCAGCTGGGGGCTGGGCTTGGGGGCTGCCCACTGGGCTAGGAAGGGGGGACTCCGTGGTTGCTAGGTCAGCTGGGGGCTGGGTTTGGGGGCTGCGCAGTGGGCTAGGAAGGGGGGACTCCGTGGTTGCTAGGTCAGCTGGGGGCTGGGCTTGGGGGCTGCCCACTGGGCTAGGAAGGGGGGACTCCGTGGTTGCTCGGTCAGCTGGGGGCTGGGTTTGGGGGCTGCGCAGTGGGCTAGGAAGGGGGGACTCCGTGGTTGCTAGGTCAGCTGGGGGCTGGGCTTGGGGGCTGCGCAGTGGGCTAGGAAGGGGGGACTCCGTGGTTGCTAGGTCAGCTGGGGGCTGCGCAGTGGGCTAGGAAGGGGGGACTCCGTGGTTGCTAGGTCAGCTGGGGGCTGGGCTTGGGGGCTGCGCAGTGGGCTAGGAAGGGGGGACTCCGTGGTTGCTAGGTCAGCTGGGGGCTGGGCTTGGGGGCTGCCCACTGGGCTAGGAAGGGGGGACTCCGTGGTTGCTAGGTCAGCTGGGGGCTGGGCTTGGGGGCTGCGCAGTGGGCTAGGAAGGGGGGACTCCGTGGTTGCTAGGTCAGCTGGGGGCTGGGTTTGGGGGCTGCGCAGTGGGCTAGGAAGGGGGGACTCCGTGGTTGCTAGGTCAGCTGGGGGCTGGGTTTGGGGGCTGCGCAGTGGGCTAGGAAGGGGGGACTCCGTGGTTGCTAGGTCAGCTGGGGGCTGGGCTTGGGGGCTGCGCAGTGGGCTAGGAAGGGGGGACTCCGTGGTTGCTAGGTCAGCTGGGGGCTGGGTTTGGGGGCTGCGCAGTGGGCTAGGAAGGGGGGACTCCGTGGTTGCTAGGTCAGCTGGGGGCAGGGCTCGGGGGCTGCGCAGTGGGCTAGGAAGGGGGGACTCCGTGGTTGCTAGGTCAGCTGGGGGCTGGGCTTGGGGGCTGTGCAGTGGGCTAGGAAGGGGGGACTCCGTGGTTGCTAGGTCGGCTGGGGGCTGGGCTTGGGGGCTGTGCAGTGGGCTAGGAAGGGGGGACTCCGTGGTTGCTAGGTCAGCTGGGGGCTGGGCTTGGGGGCTGTGCAGTGGGCTAGGAAGGGGGGACTCCGTGGTTGCTAGGTCGGCTGGGGGCTGGGCTTGGGGGCTGTGCAGTGGGCTAGGAAGGGGGGACTCCGTGGTTGCTAGGTCAGCTGGGGGCTGGGCTTGGGGGCTGCGCAGTGGGCTAGGAAGGGGGGACTCCGTGGTTGCTAGGTCAGCTGGGGGCTGGGTTTGGGGGCTGTGCAGTGGGCTAGGAAGGGGGGACTCCGTGGTTGCTAGGTCAGCTGGGGGCTGGGTTTGGGGGCTGCGCAGTGGGCTAGGAAGGGGGGACTCCGTGGTTGCTAGGTCAGCTGGGGGCTGGGCTTGGGGGCTGCGCAGTGGGCTAGGAAGGGGGGACTCCGTGGTTGCTAGGTCAGCTGGGGGCTGGGCTTGGGGGCTGCCCACTGGGCTAGGAAGGGGGGACTCCGTGGTTGCTAGGTCAGCTGGGGGCTGGGCTCGGGGGCTGCGCAGTGGGCTAGGAAGGGGGGACTCCGTGGTTGCTAGGTCAGCTGGGGGCTGGGCTTGGGGGCTGCGCAGTGGGCTAGGAAGGGGGGACTCCGTGGTTGCTAGGTCAGCTGGGGGCAGGGTTTGGGGGCTGCGCAGTGGGCTAGGAAGGGGGGACTCCGTGGTTGCTAGGTCAGCTGGGGGCTGGGCTTGGGGGCTGCGCAGTGGGCTAGGAAGGGGGGACTCCGTGGTTGCTAGGTCAGCTGGGGGCTGGGCTTGGGGGCTGCGCAGTGGGCTAGGAAGGGGGGACTCCGTGGTTGCTAGGTCAGCTGGGGGCTGGGTTTGGGGGCTGTGCAGTGGGCTAGGAAGGGGGGACTCCGTGGTTGCTAGGTCAGCTGGGGGCTGGGTTTGGGGGCTGCGCACTGGGCTAGGAAGGGGGGACTCCGTGGTTGCTAGGTCAGCTGGGGGCTGGGCTTGGGGGCTGCCCACTGGGCTAGGAAGGGGGGACTCCGTGGTTGCTAGGTCAGCTGGGGGCTGGGCTTGGGGGCTGCGCAGTGGGCTAGGAAGGGGGGACTCCGTGGTTGCTAGGTCAGCTGGGGGCTGGGCTTGGGGGCTGCCCACTGGGCTAGGAAGGGGGGACTCCGTGGTTGCTAGGTCAGCTGGGGGCTGGGCTTGGGGGCTGCGCAGTGGGCTAGGAAGGGGGGACTCCGTGGTTGCTAGGTCAGCTGGGGGCTGGGCTTGGGGGCTGCCCACTGGGCTAGGAAGGGGGGACTCCGTGGTTGCTAGGTCAGCTGGGGGCTGGGCTTGGGGGCTGCGCAGTGGGCTAGGAAGGGGGGACTCCGTGGTTGCTAGGTCAGCTGGGGGCAGGGTTTGGGGGCTGCGCAGTGGGCTAGGAAGGGGGGACTCCGTGGTTGCTAGGTCAGCTGGGGGCTGGGCTTGGGGGCTGCGCAGTGGGCTAGGAAGGGGGGACTCCGTGGTTGCTAGGTCAGCTGGGGGCAGGGTTTGGGGGCTGCGCAGTGGGCTAGGAAGGGGGGACTCCGTGGTTGCTAGGTCAGCTGGGGGCTGGGCTTGGGGGCTGCCCACTGGGCTAGGAAGGGGGGACTCCGTGGTTGCTAGGTCAGCTGGGGGCTGGGCTTGGGGGCTGCGCAGTGGGCTAGGAAGGGGGGACTCCGTGGTTGCTAGGTCAGCTGGGGGCTGGGCTTGGGGGCTGTGCAGTGGGCTAGGAAGGGGGGACTCCGTGGTTGCTAGGTCAGCTGGGGGCTGGGCTTGGGGGCTGCGCAGTGGGCTAGGAAGGGGGGACTCCGTGGTTGCTAGGTCAGCTGGGGGCTGGGCTTGGGGGCTGCGCAGTGGGCTAGGAAGGGGGGACTCCGTGGTTGCTAGGTCAGCTGGGGGCTGGGCTTGGGGGCTGCGCAGTGGGCTAGGAAGGGGGGACTCCGTGGTTGCTAGGTCAGCTGGGGGCTGGGTTTGGGGGCTGCGCAGTGGGCTAGGAAGGGGGGACTCCGTGGTTGCTAGGTCAGCTGGGGGCTGGGCTTGGGGGCTGCCCACTGGGCTAGGAAGGGGGGACTCCGTGGTTGCTAGGTCAGCTGGGGGCTGGGCTTGGGGGCTGCGCAGTGGGCTAGGAAGGGGGGACTCCGTGGTTGCTAGGTCAGCTGGGGGCTGGGCTTGGGGGCTGCCCACTGGGCTAGGAAGGGGGGACTCCGTGGTTGCTAGGTCAGCTGGGGGCTGGGCTTGGGGGCTGCCCACTGGGCTAGGAAGGGGGGACTCCGTGGTTGCTAGGTCAGCTGGGGGCTGGGCTTAGGGGCTGCGCAGTGAGCTAGGAAGGGGGGACTCCGTGGTTGCTAGGTCAGCTGGGGGCTGGGCTTGGGGGCTGCCCACTGGGCTAGGAAGGGGGGACTCCGTGGTTGCTAGGTCAGCTGGGGGCTGGGCTTGGGGGCTGCGCAGTGGGCTAGGAAGGGGGGACTCCGTGGTTGCTAGGTCAGCTGGGGGCTGGGCTTGGGGGCTGACCACTGGGCTAGGAAGGGGGGACTCCGTGGTTGCTAGGTCAGCTGGGGGCTGGGCTTGGGGGCTGCCCACTGGGCTAGGAAGGGGGGACTCCATGGTTGCTAGGTCAGCTGGGGGCTGGGCTTGGGGGCTGCGCAGTGGGCTAGGAAGGGGGGACTCCGTGGTTGCTAGGTCAGCTGGGGGCTGGGCTTGGGGGCTGTGCAGTGGGCTAGGAAGGGGGGACTCCGTGGTTGCTAGGTCAGCTGGGGGCTGGGCTTGGGGGCTGTGCAGTGGGCTAGGAAGGGGGGACTCCGTGGTTGCTAGGTCAGCTGGGGGCTGGGCTTGGGGGCTGCGCAGTGGGCTAGGAAGGGGGGACTCCGTGGTTGCTAGGTCAGCTGGGGGCTGGGCTTGGGGGCTGCCCACTGGGCTAGGAAGGGGGGACTCCGTGGTTGCTAGGTCAGCTGGGGGCTGGGCTTGGGGGCTGCCCACTGGGCTAGGAAGGGGGGACTCCGTGGTTGCTAGGTCAGCTGGGGGCTGGGCTTAGGGGCTGCGCAGTGAGCTAGGAAGGGGGGACTCCGTGGTTGCTAGGTCAGCTGGGGGCTGGGCTTGGGGGCTGCCCACTGGGCTAGGAAGGGGGGACTCCGTGGTTGCTAGGTCAGCTGGGGGCTGGGCTTGGGGGCTGCGCAGTGGGCTAGGAAGGGGGGACTCCGTGGTTGCTAGGTCAGCTGGGGGCTGGGTTTGGGGGCTGCGCAGTGGGCTAGGAAGGGGGGACTCCGTGGTTGCTAGGTCAGCTGGGGGCTGGGCTTGGGGGCTGCGCAGTGGGCTAGGAAGGGGGGACTCCGTGGTTGCTAGGTCAGCTGGGGGCTGGGCTTGGGGGCTGCCCACTGGGCTAGGAAGGGGGGACTCCGTGGTTGCTAGGTCAGCTGGGGGCTGGGTTTGGGGGCTGCGCAGTGGGCTAGGAAGGGGGGACTCCGTGGTTGCTAGGTCAGCTGGGGGCTGGGCTTGGGGGCTGCGCAGTGGGCTAGGAAGGGGGGACTCCGTGGTTGCTAGGTCAGCTGGGGGCTGGGCTTGGGGGCTGCGCAGTGGGCTAGGAAGGGGGGACTCCGTGGTTGCTAGGTCAGCTGGGGGCTGGGCTTGGGGGCTGCGCAGTGGGCTAGGAAGGGGGGACTCCGTGGTTGCTAGGTCAGCTGGGGGCTGGGCTTGGGGGCTGCGCAGTGGGCTAGGAAGGGGGGACTCCGTGGTTGCTAGGTCAGCTGGGGGCTGGGCTTGGGGGCTGCGCAGTGGGCTAGGAAGGGGGGACTCCGTGGTTGCTAGGTCAGCTGGGGGCTGGGTTTGGGGGCTGCGCAGTGGGCTAGGAAGAGGGGACTCCGTGGTTGCTAGGTCAGCTGGGGGCTGGGTTTGGGGGCTGCGCAGTGGGCTAGGAAGGGGGGACTCCGTGGTTGCTAGGTCAGCTGGGGGCTGGGCTTGGGGGCTGCCCACTGGGCTAGGAAGGGGGGACTCCGTGGTTGCTAGGTCAGCTGGGGGCTGGGTTTGGGGGCTGCGCAGTGGGCTAGGAAGGGGGGACTCCGTGGTTGCTAGGTCAGCTGGGGGCTGGGCTTGGGGGCTGCGCAGTGGGCTAGGAAGGGGGGACTCCGTGGTTGCTAGGTCAGCTGGGGGCTGGGTTTGGGGGCTGCGCAGTGGGCTAGGAAGGGGGGACTCCGTGGTTGCTGGGTCAGCTGGGGGCTGGGCTTGGGGGCTGCGCAGTGGGCTAGGAAGGGGGGACTCCGTGGTTGCTAGGTCAGCTGGGGGCTGGGCTTGGGGGCTGCGCAGTGGGCTAGGAAGGGGGGACTCCGTGGTTGCTAGGTCAGCTGGGGGCTGGGCTTGGGGGCTGTGCAGTGGGCTAGGAAGGGGGGACTCCGTGGTTGCTAGGTCAGCTGGGGGCTGGGCTTGGGGGCTGCGCAGTGGGCTAGGAAGGGGGGACTCCGTGGTTGCTAGGTCAGCTGGGGGCTGGGCTTGGGGGCTGCGCAGTGGGCTAGGAAGGGGGGACTCCGTGGTTGCTAGGTCAGCTGGGGGCTGGGCTTGGGGGCTGCCCACTGGGCTAGGAAGGGGGGACTCCGTGGTTGCTAGGTCAGCTGGGGGCTGGGCTTAGGGGCTGCGCAGTGGGCTAGGAAGGGGGGACTCCGTGGTTGCTAGGTCAGCTGGGGGCTGGGCTTGGGGGCTGCGCAGTGGACTAGGAAGGGGGGACTCCGTGGTTGCTAGGTCAGCTGGGGGCTGGGCTTGGGGGCTGCGCAGTGGGCTAGGAAGGGGGGACTCCGTGGTTGCTAGGTCAGCTGGGGGCTGGGTTTGGGGGCTGCGCAGTGGGCTAGGAAGGGGGGACTCCGTGGTTGCTAGGTCAGCTGGGGGCTGGGTTTGGGGGCTGCCCACTGGGCTAGGAAGGGGGGACTCCGTGGTTGCTAGGTCAGCTGGGGGCTGGGTTTGGGGGCTGCGCACTGGGCTAGGAAGGGGGGACTCCGTGGTTGCTAGGTCAGCTGGGGGCTGGGCTTGGGGGCTGCGCAGTGGGCTAGGAAGGGGGGACTCCGTGGTTGCTAGGTCAGCTGGGGGCTGGGTTTGGGGGCTGCGCAGTGGGCTAGGAAGGGGGGACTCCGTGGTTGCTAGGTCAGCTGGGGGCTGGGTTTGGGGGATGCGCAGTGGGCTAGGAAGGGGGGACTCCGTGGTTGCTAGGTCAGCTGGGGGCTGGGCTTGGGGGCTGCGCAGTGGGCTAGGAAGGGGGGACTCCGTGGTTGCTAGGTCAGCTGGGGGCTGGGCTTGGGGGCTGCGCAGTGGGCTAGGAAGGGGGGACTCCGTGGTTGCTAGGTCAGCTGGGGGCTGGGCTTGGGGGCTGTGCAGTGGGCTAGGAAGGGGGGACTCCGTGGTTGCTAGGTCAGCTGGGGGCTGGGTTTGGGGGCTGCGCAGTGGGCTAGGAAGGGGGGACTCCGTGGTTGCTAGGTCAGCTGGGGGCTGGGCTTGGGGGCTGCGCACTGGGCTAGGAAGGGGGGACTCCGTGGTTGCTAGGTCAGCTGGGGGCTGGGTTTGGGGGCTGCGCAGTGGGCTAGGAAGGGGGGACTCCGTGGTTGCTAGGTCAGCTGGGGGCTGGGCTTGGGGGCTGCGCAGTGGGCTAGGAAGGGGGGACTCCGTGGTTGCTAGGTCAGCTGGGGGCTGGGCTTAGGGGCTGTGCCGTGGGCTAGGAAGGGGGGACTCCGTGGTTGCTAGGTCAGCTGGGGGCTGGGTTTGGGGGCTGCCCACTGGGCTAGGAAGGGGGGACTCCGTGGTTGCTAGGTCAGCTGGGGGCTGGGCTTGGGGGCTGCGCAGTGGGCTAGGAAGGGGGGACTCCGTGGTTGCTAGGTCAGCTGGGGGCTGGGCTTGGGGGCTGCCCACTGGGCTAGGAAGGGGGGACTCCGTGGTTGCTAGGTCAGCTGGGGGCTGGGTTTGGGGGCTGCGCAGTGGGCTAGGAAGGGGGGACTCCGTGGTTGCTAGGTCAGCTGGGGGCTGGGCTTGGGGGCTGCGCAGTGGACTAGGAAGGGGGGACTCCGTGGTTGCTAGGTCGGCTGGGGGCTGGGCTTGGGGGCTGCGCAGTGGGCTAGGAAGGGGGGACTCCGTGGTTGCTAGGTCAGCTGGGGGCTGGGCTTGGGGGCTGCGCACTGGGCTAGGAAGGGGGGACTCCGTGGTTGCTAGGTCAGCTGGGGGCTGGGCTTAGGGGCTGCGCAGTGGGCTAGGAAGGGGGGACTCCGTGGTTGCTAGGTCAGCTGGGGGCTGGGCTTGGGGGCTGCGCAGTGGGCTAGGAAGGGGGGACTCCGTGGTTGCTAGGTCGGCTGGGGGCTGGGCTTGGGGGCTGCGCAGTGGGCTAGGAAGGGGGGACTCCGTGGTTGCTAGGTCAGCTGGGGACTGGGTTTGGGGGCTGCCCACTGGGCTAGGAAGGGGGGACTCCGTGGTTGCTAGGTCAGCTGGGGGCTGGGTTTGGGGGCTGCGCACTGGACTAGGAAGGGGGGACTCCGTGGTTGCTAGGTCAGCTGGGGGCTGGGTTTGGGGGCTGCGCAGTGGGCTAGGAAGGGGGGACTCCGTGGTTGCTAGGTCAGCTGGGGGCTGGGCTTGGGGGCTGTGCCGTGGGCTAGGAAGGGGGGACTCCGTGGTTGCTAGGTCAGCTGGGGGCTGGGCTTGGGGGCTGCGCAGTGGGCTAGGAAGGGGGGACTCCGTGGTTGCTAGGTCAGCTGGGGGCTGGGCTTGGGGGCTGCGCAGTGGGCTAGGAAGGGGGGACTCCGTGGTTGCTAGGTCAGCTGGGGGCTGGGCTTGGGGGCTGCGCAGTGGGCTAGGAAGGGGGGACTCCGTGGTTGCTAGGTCAGCTGGGGGCTGGGCTTGGGGGCTGCGCACTGGGCTAGGAAGGGGGGACTCCGTGGTTGCTAGGTCAGCTGGGGGCTGGGCTTGGGGGCTGCGCAGTGGACTAGGAAGGGGGGACTCCGTGGTTGCTAGGTCGGCTGGGGGCTGGGTTTGGGGGCTGCGCAGTGGGCTAGGAAGGGGGGACTCCGTGGTTGCTAGGTCAGCTGGGGGCTGGGTTTGGGGGCTGCGCAGTGGGCTAGGAAGGGGGGACTCCGTGGTTGCTAGGTCAGCTGGGGGCTGGGCTTGGGGGCTGCGCACTGGGCTAGGAAGGGGGGACTCCGTGGTTGCTAGGTCAGCTGGGGGCTGGGCTTGGGGGCTGCGCAGTGGGCTAGGAAGGGGGGACTCCGTGGTTGCTAGGTCAGCTGGGGACTGGGTTTGGGGGCTGCCCACTGGGCTAGGAAGGGGGGACTCCGTGGTTGCTAGGTCAGCTGGGGGCTGGGCTTGGGGGCTGCGCAGTGGGCTAGGAAGGGGGGACTCCGTGGTTGCTAGGTCAGCTGGGGGCTGGGCTTGGGGGCTGCGCAGTGGGCTAGGAAGAGGGGACTCCGTGGTTGCTAGGTCAGCTGGGGGCTGGGCTTGGGGGCTGTGCCGTGGGCTAGGAAGGGGGGACTCCGTGGTTGCTAGGTCAGCTGGGGGCTGGGCTTGGGGGCTGTGCAGTGGGCTAGGAAGGGGGGACTCCGTGGTTGCTAGGTCAGCTGGGGGCTGGGCTTGGGGGCTGCCCACTGAGCTAGGAAGGGGGGACTCCGTGGTTGCTAGGTCAGCTGGGGGCTGGGCTTGGGGGCTGCGCAGTGGGCTAGGAAGGGGGGACTCCGTGGTTGCTAGGTCAGCTGGGGGCTGGGCTTGGGGGCTGCGCACTGGGCTAGGAAGGGGGGACTCCGTGGTTGCTAGGTCAGCTGGGGGCTGGGCTTGGGGGCTGCGCAGTGGGCTAGGAAGGGGGGACTCCGTGGTTGCTAGGTCAGCTGGGGGCTGGGTTTGGGGGCTGCGCAGTGGGCTAGGAAGGGGGGACTCCGTGGTTGCTCGGTCAGCTGGGGGCTGGGCTTGGGGGCTGCGCAGTGGGCTAGGAAGGGGGGACTCCGTGGTTGCTAGGTCAGCTGGGGGCTGGGCTTAGGGGCTGCGCAGTGGGCTAGGAAGGGGGGACTCCGTGGTTGCTAGGTCAGCTGGGGGCTGGGCTTGGGGGCTGCCCACTGGGCTAGGAAGGGGGGACTTCGTGGTTGCTAGGTCAGCTGGGGGCTGGGTTTGGGGGCTGCGCAGTGGACTAGGAAGGGGGGACTCCGTGGTTGCTAGGTCAGCTGGGGGCTGGGCTTGGGGGCTGCGCAGTGGGCTAGGAAGGGGGGACTCCGTGGTTGCTAGGTCAGCTGGGGGCTGGGCTTGGGGGCTGCGCAGTGGACTAGGAAGGGGGGACTCCATGGTTGCTAGGTCAGCTGGGGGCTGGGCTTGGGGGCTGCGCAGTGGGCTAGGAAGGGGGGACTCCGTGGTTGCTAGGTCAGCTGGGGGCTGGGTTTGGGGGCTGTGCAGTGGGCTAGGAAGGGGGGACTCCGTGGTTGCTAGGTCGGCTGGGGGCTGGGTTTGGGGGCTGCGCAGTGGGCTAGGAAGGGGGGACTCCGTGGTTGCTCGGTCAGCTGGGGGCTGGGCTTGGGGGCTGCGCAGTGGGCTAGGAAGGGGGGACTCCGTGGTTGCTAGGTCAGCTGGGGGCTGGGCTTGGGGGCTGCCCACTGGGCTAGGAAGGGGGGACTCCGTGGTTGCTAGGTCAGCTGGGGGCTGGGCTTGGGGGCTGCCCACTGGGCTAGGAAGGGGGGACTCCGTGGTTGCTAGGTCAGCTGGGGGCTGGGCTTGGGGGCTGCGCAGTGGGCTAGGAAGGGGGGACTCCGTGGTTGCTAGGTCAGCTGGGGGCTGGGCTTGGGGGCTGTGCAGTGGGCTAGGAAGGGGGGACTCCGTGGTTGCTAGGTCAGCTGGGGGCTGGGCTTGGGGGCTGCGCAGTGGGCTAGGAAGAGGGGACTCCGTGGTTGCTAGGTCAGCTGGGGGCTGGGCTTGGGGGCTGCGCACTGGGCTAGGAAGGGGGGACTCCGTGGTTGCTAGGTCAGCTGGGGGCTGGGCTTGGGGGCTGCGCAGTGGGCTAGGAAGGGGGGACTCCGTGGTTGCTAGGTCAGCTGGGGGCTGGGTTTGGGGGCTGCGCACTGGGCTAGGAAGGGGGGACTCCGTGGTTGCTAGGTCAGCTGGGGGCTGGGCTTGGGGGCTGCGCAGTGGGCTAGGAAGGGGGGACTCCGTGGTTGCTAGGTCAGCTGGGGGCTGGGTTTGGGGGCTGCGCAGTGGGCTAGGAAGGGGGGACTCCGTGGTTGCTAGGTCAGCTGGGGGCTGGGTTTGGGGGCTGCGCAGTGGACTAGGAAGGGGGGACTCCGTGGTTGCTAGGTCAGCTGGGGGCTGGGTTTGGGGGCTGCGCAGTGGACTAGGAAGAGGGGACTCCGTGGTTGCTAGGTCAGCTGGGGGCTGGGCTTAGGGGCTGCGCAGTGGGCTAGGAAGGGGGGACTCCGTGGTTGCTAGGTCAGCTGGGGGCTGGGCTTGGGGGCTGCCCACTGGGCTAGGAAGGGGGGACTCCGTGGTTGCTAGGTCAGCTGGGGGCTGGGTTTGGGGGCTGCGCAGTGGGCTAGGAAGGGGGGACTCCGTGGTTGCTAGGTCAGCTGGGGGCTGGGCTTGGGGGCTGCCCACTGGGCTAGGAAGGGGGGACTCCGTGGTTGCTAGGTCAGCTGGGGGCTGGGCTTGGGGGCTGCCCACTGGGCTAGGAAGGGGGGACTCCGTGGTTGCTAGGTCAGCTGGGGGCTGGGCTTGGGGGCTGCCCACTGGGCTAGGAAGGGGGGACTCCGTGGTTGCTAGGTCAGCTGGGGGCTGGGTTTGGGGGCTGCGCAGTGGGCTAGGAAGGGGGGACTCCGTGGTTGCTAGGTCAGCTGGGGGCAGGGTTTGGGGGCTGCGCAGTGGGCTAGGAAGGGGGGACTCCGTGGTTGCTAGGTCAGCTGGGGGCTGGGCTTGGGGGCTGTGCCGTGGGCTAGGAAGGGGGGACTCCGTAGTTGCTAGGTCAGCTGGGGGCTGGGCTTAGGGGCTGCGCAGTGGGCTAGGAAGGGGGGACTCCGTGGTTGCTAGGTCAGCTGGGGGCTGGGCTTGGGGGCTGCGCAGTGGGCTAGGAAGGGGGGACTCCGTGGTTGCTAGGTCAGCTGGGGGCTGGGCTTGGGGGCTGCGCAGTGGGCTAGGAAGGGGGGACTCCGTGGTTGCTAGGTCAGCTGGGGGCTGGGCTTGGGGGCTGCCCACTGGGCTAGGAAGGGGGGACTCCGTGGTTGCTAGGTCAGCTGGGGGCTGGGCTTGGGGGCTGTGCCGTGGGCTAGGAAGGGGGGACTCCGTGGTTGCTAGGTCAGCTGGGGGCTGGGCTTGGGGGCTGCGCAGTGGGCTAGGAAGGGGGGACTCCGTGGTTGCTAGGTCAGCTGGGGGCTGGGTTTGGGGGATGCGCAGTGGGCTAGGAAGGGGGGACTCCGTGGTTGCTAGGTCAGCTGGGGGCTGGGCTTGGGGGCTGCGCAGTGGGCTAGGAAGGGGGGACTCCGTGGTTGCTAGGTCGGCTGGGGGCTGGGTTTGGGGGCTGCGCAGTGGGCTAGGAAGGGGGGACTCCGTGGTTGCTAGGTCAGCTGGGGGCTGGGTTTGGGGGCTGCGCAGTGGGCTAGGAAGGGGGGACTCCGTGGTTGCTAGGTCAGCTGGGGGCTGGGCTTAGGGGCTGCGCAGTGGGCTAGGAAGGGGGGACTCCGTGGTTGCTAGGTCAGCTGGGGGCTGGGCTTGGGGGCTGCGCAGTGGGCTAGGAAGGGGGGACTCCGTGGTTGCTAGGTCAGCTGGGGGCTGGGCTTGGGGGCTGCGCAGTGGGCTAGGAAGGGGGGACTCCGTGGTTGCTAGGTCAGCTGGGGGCTGGGTTTGGGGGCTGCCCACTGGGCTAGGAAGGGGGGACTCCGTGGTTGCTAGGTCAGCTGGGGGCTGGGCTTGGGGGCTGTGCCGTGGGCTAGGAAGGGGGGACTCCGTGGTTGCTAGGTCAGCTGGGGGCTGGGCTTGGGGGCTGCGCAGTGGGCTAGGAAGGGGGGACTCCGTGGTTGCTAGGTCAGCTGGGGGCTGGGTTTGGGGGATGCGCAGTGGGCTAGGAAGGGGGACTCCGTGGTTGCTAGGTCAGCTGGGGGCTGGGCTTGGGGGCTGCGCAGTGGGCTAGGAAGGGGGGACTCCGTGGTTGCTAGGTCGGCTGGGGGCTGGGTTTGGGGGCTGCGCAGTGGGCTAGGAAGGGGGGACTCCGTGGTTGCTAGGTCAGCTGGGGGCTGGGTTTGGGGGCTGCGCAGTGGGCTAGGAAGGGGGGACTCCGTGGTTGCTAGGTCAGCTGGGGGCTGGGTTTGGGGGCTGCGCAGTGGGCTAGGAAGGGGGGACTCCGTGGTTGCTAGGTCAGCTGGGGGCTGGGCTTGGGGGCTGCGCAGTGGGCTAGGAAGGGGGGACTCCGTGGTTGCTAGGTCAGCTGGGGGCTGGGCTTGGGGGCTGCGCAGTGGGCTAGGAATGGGGGACTCCGTGGTTGCTAGGTCAGCTGGGGGCTGGGTTTGGGGGCTGCGCAGTGGGCTAGGAAGGGGGGACTCCGTGGTTGCTAGGTCAGCTGGGGGCTGGGCTTGGGGGCTGCCCACTGGGCTAGGAAGGGGGGACTCCGTGGTTGCTAGGTCAGCTGGGGGCTGGGTTTGGGGGCTGCGCAGTGGGCTAGGAAGGGGGGACTCCGTGGTTGCTAGGTCAGCTGGGGGCTGGGCTTGGGGGCTGTGCCGTGGGCTAGGAAGGGGGGACTCCGTGGTTGCTAGGTCAGCTGGGGGCTGGGTTTGGGGGCTGCGCAGTGGGCTAGGAAGGGGGGACTCCGTGGTTGCTAGGTCAGCTGGGGGCTGGGCTTGGGGGCTGCGCAGTGGGCTAGGAAGGGGGGACTCCGTGGTTGCTAGGTCAGCTGGGGGCTGGGCTTGGGGGCTGCGCAGTGGGCTAGGAAGGGGGGACTCCGTGGTTGCTAGGTCAGCTGGGGGCTGGGCTTGGGGGCTGCGCAGTGGGCTAGGAAGGGGGGACTCCGTGGTTGCTAGGTCAGCTGGGGGCTGGGTTTGGGGGCTGCGCAGTGGACTAGGAAGGGGGGACTCCGTGGTTGCTAGGTCAGCTGGGGGCTGGGCTTGGGGGCTGCGCAGTGGGCTAGGAAGGGGGGACTCCGTGGTTGCTAGGTCAGCTGGGGGCTGGGTTTGGGGGCTGCGCAGTGGGCTAGGAAGGGGGGACTCCGTGGTTGCTAGGTCAGCTGGGGGCTGGGCTTGGGGGCTGCGCAGTGGGCTAGGAAGGGGGGACTCCGTGGTTGCTAGGTCAGCTGGGGGCTGGGCTTGGGGGCTGTGCCGTGGGCTAGGAAGGGGGGACTCCGTGGTTGCTAGGTCAGCTGGGGGCTGGGCTTGGGGGCTGCGCAGTGGGCTAGGAAGGGGGGACTCCGTGGTTGCTAGGTCAGCTGGGGGCTGGGCTTGGGGGCTGCGCAGTGGGCTAGGAAGGGGGGACTCCGTGGTTGCTAGGTCAGCTGGGGGCTGGGCTTGGGGGCTGCGCAGTGGGCTAGGAAGGGGGGACTCCGTGGTTGCTAGGTCAGCTGGGGGCTGGGCTTGGGGGCTGCGCAGTGGGCTAGGAAGGGGGGACTCCGTGGTTGCTAGGTCAGCTGGGGGCTGGGCTTGGGGGCTGCGCAGTGGGCTAGGAAGGGGGGACTCCGTGGTTGCTCGGTCAGCTGGGGGCTGGGCTTGGGGGCTGCGCAGTGGGCTAGGAAGGGGGGACTCCGTGGTTGCTGGGTCAGCTGGGGGCTGGGCTTGGGGGCTGTGCAGTGGGCTAGGAAGGGGGGACTCCGTGGTTGCTAGGTCAGCTGGGGGCTGGGCTTGGGGGCTGTGCAGTGGGCTAGGAAGGGGGGACTCCGTGGTTGCTAGGTCAGCTGGGGGCTGGGCTTGGGGGCTGCGCAGTGGGCTAGGAAGGGGGGACTCCGTGGTTGCTAGGTCAGCTGGGGGCTGGGCTTGGGGGCTGCCCACTGGGCTAGGAAGGGGGGACTCCGTGGTTGCTAGGTCAGCTGGGGGCTGGGCTTGGGGGCTGCGCAGTGGGCTAGGAAGGGGGGACTCCGTGGTTGCTAGGTCAGCTGGGGGCTGGGCTTGGGGGCTGCGCACTGGGCTAGGAAGGGGGGACTCCGTGGTTGCTAGGTCAGCTGGGGCTGGGCTTGGGGGCTGCGCAGTGGGCTAGGAAGGGGGGACTCCGTGGTTGCTAGGTCAGCTGGGGGCTGGGCTTGGGGGCTGCGCAGTGGGCTAGGAAGGGGGACTCCGTGGTTGCTAGGTCAGCTGGGGGCTGGGCTTGGGGGCTGCGCAGTGGGCTAGGAAGGGGGGACTCCGTGGTTGCTAGGTCAGCTGGGGGCTGGGCTTAGGGCTGCGCAGTGGGCTAGGAAGGGGGGACTCCGTGGTTGCTAGGTCAGCTGGGGGCTGGGCTTGGGGGCTGCCCACTGGGCTAGGAAGGGGGGACTCCGTGGTTGCTAGGTCAGCTGGGGGCTGGGTTTGGGGGCTGCGCAGTGGGCTAGGAAGGGGGGACTCCGTGGTTGCTAGGTCAGCTGGGGGCTGGGCTTGGGGGCTGTGCCGTGGGCTAGGAAGGGGGGACTCCGTGGTTGCTAGGTCAGCTGGGGGCTGGGCTTGGGGGCTGCGCACTGGGCTAGGAAGGGGGACTCCGTGGTTGCTAGGTCAGCTGGGGGCTGGGCTTGGGGGCTGCGCAGTGGGCTAGGAAGGGGGGACTCCGTGGTTGCTAGGTCAGCTGGGGGCTGGGCTTGGGGGCTGCCCACTGGGCTAGGAAGGGGGGACTCCGTGGTTGCTAGGTCAGCTGGGGGCTGGGCTTGGGGGCTGCGCAGTGGGCTAGGAAGGGGGGACTCCGTGGTTGCTAGGTCAGCTGGGGGCTGGGCTTGGGGGCTGTGCAGTGGGCTAGGAAGAGGGGACTCCGTGGTTGCTAGGTCAGCTGGGGGCTGGGCTTGGGGGCTGCGCAGTGGGCTAGGAAGGGGGGACTCCGTGGTTGCTAGGTCAGCTGGGGGCTGGGCTTGGGGGCTGTGCAGTGGGCTAGGAAGGGGGGACTCCGTGGTTGCTAGGTCAGCTGGGGGCTGGGCTTAGGGGCTGCGCAGTGGGCTAGGAAGGGGGGACTCCGTGGTTGCTAGGTCAGCTGGGGGCTGGGTTTGGGGGCTGCGCAGTGGGCTAGGAAGGGGGGACTCCGTGGTTGCTAGGTCAGCTGGGGGCTGGGCTTGGGGGCTGCGCAGTGGGCTAGGAAGGGGGGACTCCGTGGTTGCTAGGTCAGCTGGGGGCTGGGCTTGGGGGCTGCCCACTGGGCTAGGAAGGGGGGACTCCGTGGTTGCTAGGTCAGCTGGGGGCTGGGCTTGGGGGCTGCCCACTGGGCTAGGAAGGGGGGACTCCGTGGTTGCTAGGTCAGCTGGGGGCTGGGTTTGGGGGCTGCCCACTGGGCTAGGAAGGGGGGACTCCGTGGTTGCTAGGTCAGCTGGGGGCTGGGCTTGGGGGCTGCGCAGTGGGCTAGGAAGGGGGGACTCCGTGGTTGCTAGGTCAGCTGGGGGCTGGGCTTAGGGGCTGCGCAGTGGGCTAGGAAGAGGGGACTCCGTGGTTGCTAGGTCAGCTGGGGGCTGGGCTTGGGGGCTGCGCAGTGGGCTAGGAAGGGGGGACTCCGTGGTTGCTAGGTCAGCTGGGGGCTGGGCTTGGGGGCTGCGCAGTGGGCTAGGAAGGGGGGACTCCGTGGTTGCTAGGTCAGCTGGGGGCTGGGCTTGGGGGCTGCGCAGTGGGCTAGGAAGGGGGGACTCCGTGGTTGCTAGGTCAGCTGGGGGCTGGGCTTGGGGGCTGCGCAGTGGGCTAGGAAGGGGGGACTCCGTGGTTGCTAGGTCAGCTGGGGGCTGGGCTTGGGGGCTGCGCAGTGGGCTAGGAAGGGGGGACTCCGTGGTTGCTAGGTCAGCTGGGGGCTGGGCTTGGGGGCTGCGCAGTGGGCTAGGAAGGGGGGACTCCGTGGTTGCTAGGTCAGCTGGGGCTGGGCTTGGGGGCTGCGCACTGGGCTAGGAAGGGGGGACTCCGTGGTTGCTAGGTCAGCTGGGGGCTGGGCTTGGGGGCTGCGCAGTGGGCTAGGAAGGGGGGACTCCGTGGTTGCTAGGTCAGCTGGGGGCTGGGCTTGGGGGCTGCCCACTGGGCTAGGAAGGGGGGACTCCGTGGTTGCTAGGTCAGCTGGGGGCTGGGCTTGGGGGCTGCGCAGTGGGCTAGGAAGGGGGGACTCCGTGGTTGCTAGGTCAGCTGGGGGCTGGGCTTGGGGGCTGCGCAGTGGGCTAGGAAGGGGGGACTCCGTGGTTGCTAGGTCAGCTGGGGGCTGGGCTTGGGGGCTGTGCAGTGGGCTAGGAAGGGGGGACTCCGTGGTTGCTAGGTCAGCTGGGGGCTGGGCTTGGGGGCTGCGCAGTGGGCTAGGAAGGGGGGACTCCGTGGTTGCTAGGTCAGCTGGGGGCTGGGCTTGGGGGCTGTGCAGTGGGCTAGGAAGGGGGACTCCGTGGTTGCTAGGTCAGCTGGGGGCTGGGCTTGGGGGCTGCCCACTGGGCTAGGAAGAGGGGACTCCGTGGTTGCTAGGTCAGCTGGGGGCTGGGCTTGGGGGCTGCGCAGTGGGCTAGGAAGAGGGGACTCCGTGGTTGCTAGGTCAGCTGGGGGCTGGGCTTGGGGGCTGCGCAGTGGGCTAGGAAGAGGGGACTCCGTGGTTGCTAGGTCAGCTGGGGGCTGGGCTTGGGGGCTGCGCAGTGGGCTAGGAAGGGGGGACTCCGTGGTTGCTAGGTCAGCTGGGGGCTGGGCTGGGGGGCTGCGCAGTGGGCTAGGAAGGGGGGACTCCGTGGTTGCTAGGTCAGCTGGGGGCTGGGCTTGGGGGCTGCGCAGTGGGCTAGGAAGGGGGGACTCCGTGGTTGCTAGGTCAGCTGGGGGCTGGGCTTGGGGGCTGCGCAGTGGGCTAGGAAGGGGGGACTCCGTGGTTGCTAGGTCAGCTGGGGGCTGGGCTTGGGGGCTGCGCAGTGGGCTAGGAAGGGGGGACTCCGTGGTTGCTAGGTCAGCTGGGGGCTGGGCTTGGGGGCTGCGCAGTGGGCTAGGAAGGGGGGACTCCGTGGTTGCTAGGTCAGCTGGGGGCTGGGCTTGGGGGCTGCGCAGTGGGCTAGGAAGGGGGGACTCCGTGGTTGCTAGGTCAGCTGGGGGCTGGGCTTGGGGGCTGCGCAGTGGGCTAGGAAGGGGGGACTCCGTGGTTGCTAGGTCAGCTGGGGGCTGGGCTTGGGGGCTGTGCAGTGGGCTAGGAAGGGGGGACTCCGTGGTTGCTAGGTCAGCTGGGGGCTGGGCTTGGGGGCTGCGCAGTGGGCTAGGAAGGGGGGACTCCGTGGTTGCTAGGTCAGCTGGGGGCTGGGCTTGGGGGCTGCCCACTGGGCTAGGAAGGGGGGACTCCGTGGTTGCTAGGTCAGCTGGGGGCTGGGCTTGGGGGCTGCCCACTGGGCTAGGAAGGGGGGACTCCGTGGTTGCTAGGTCAGCTGGGGGCTGGGCTTGGGGGCTGCGCAGTGGGCTAGGAAGGGGGGACTCCGTGGTTGCTAGGTCAGCTGGGGGCTGGGCTTGGGGGCTGCGCAGTGGGCTAGGAAGGGGGGACTCCGTGGTTGCTAGGTCAGCTGGGGGCTGGGCTTGGGGGCTGCCCACTGGGCTAGGAAGGGGGGACTCCGTGGTTGCTAGGTCAGCTGGGGGCTGGGCTTGGGGGCTGCCCACTGGGCTAGGAAGGGGGGACTCCGTGGTTGCTAGGTCAGCTGGGGGCTGGGCTTAGGGGCTGTGCAGTGGGCTAGGAAGAGGGGACTCCGTGGTTGCTAGGTCAGCTGGGGGCTGGGCTTGGGGGCTGCGCAGTGGGCTAGGAAGGGGGGACTCCGTGGTTGCTAGGTCAGCTGGGGGCTGGGCTTGGGGGCTGCGCAGTGGGCTAGGAAGGGGGGACTCCGTGGTTGCTAGGTCAGCTGGGGGCTGGGCTTGGGGGCTGCCCACTGAGCTAGGAAGGGGGGACTCCGTGGTTGCTAGGTCAGCTGGGGGCTGGGCTTGGGGGCTGCCCACTGAGCTAGGAAGGGGGGACTCCGTGGTTGCTAGGTCAGCTGGGGGCTGGGTTTGGGGGCTGCCCACTGGGCTAGGAAGAGGGGACTCCGTGGTTGCTAGGTCAGCTGGGGGCTGGGCTTGGGGGCTGCGCAGTGGGCTAGGAAGGGGGGACTCCGTGGTTGCTAGGTCAGCTGGGGGCTGGGCTTGGGGGCTGCGCAGTGGGCTAGGAAGGGGGGACTCCGTGGTTGCTAGGTCAGCTGGGGGCTGGGCTTGGGGGCTGCCCACTGAGCTAGGAAGGGGGGACTCCGTGGTTGCTAGGTCAGCTGGGGGCTGGGCTTGGGGGCTGCCCACTGAGCTAGGAAGGGGGGACTCCGTGGTTGCTAGGTCAGCTGGGGGCTGGGCTTGGGGGCTGCCCACTGGGCTAGGAAGAGGGGACTCCGTGGTTGCTAGGTCAGCTGGGGGCTGGGCTTGGGGGCTGCCCACTGAGCTAGGAAGGGGGGACTCCGTGGTTGCTAGGTCAGCTGGGGGCTGGGTTTGGGGGCTGCGCAGTGGACTAGGAAGGGGGGACTCCGTGGTTGCTAGGTCAGCTGGGGGCTGGGCTTGGGGGCTGCGCAGTGGGTTAGGAAGGGGGGACTCCGTGGTTGCTAGGTCAGCTGGGGGCTGGGCTTGGGGGCTGCGCAGTGGGCTAGGAAGGGGGGACTCCGTGGTTGCTAGGTCAGCTGGGGGCTGGGCTTGGGGGCTGCGCAGTGGGCTAGGAAGGGGGGACTCCGTGGTTGCTAGGTCAGCTGGGGGCTGGGCTTGGGGGATGCGCAGTGGGCTAGGAAGGGGGGACTCCGTGGTTGCTAGGTCAGCTGGGGGCTGGGCTTGGGGGCTGCGCAGTGGGCTAGGAAGAGGGGACTCCGTGGTTGCTAGGTCAGCTGGGGGCTGGGCTTGGGGGCTGCCCACTGGGCTAGGAAGGGGGGACTCCGTGGTTGCTAGGTCAGCTGGGGGCTGGGCTTGGGGGCTGCGCAGTGGGCTAGGAAGGGGGGACTCCGTGGTTGCTAGGTCAGCTGGGGGCTGGGCTTGGGGGCTGCCCACTGGGCTAGGAAGGGGGGACTCCGTGGTTGCTAGGTCAGCTGGGGGCTGGGCTTGGGGGCTGTGCAGTGGGCTAGGAAGGGGGGACTCCGTGGTTGCTAGGTCAGCTGGGGGCTGGGTTTGGGGGCTGCGCAGTGGGCTAGGAAGGGGGGACTCCGTGGTTGCTAGGTCAGCTGGGGGCTGGGTTTGGGGGCTGCGCAGTGGACTAGGAAGGGGGGACTCCGTGGTTGCTAGGTCAGCTGGGGGCTGGGCTTGGGGGCTGTGCAGTGGGCTAGGAAGGGGGGACTCCGTGGTTGCTAGGTCAGCTGGGGGCTGGGCTTGGGGGCTGCGCAGTGGGCTAGGAAGGGGGGACTCCGTGGTTGCTAGGTCAGCTGGGGGCTGGGTTTGGGGGCTGCGCAGTGGACTAGGAAGGGGGGACTCCGTGGTTGCTAGGTCAGCTGGGGGCTGGGCTTGGGGGCTGCGCAGTGGGCTAGGAAGGGGGGACTCCGTGGTTGCTAGGTCAGCTGGGGGCTGGGTTTGGGGGCTGCGCAGTGGGCTAGGAAGAGGGGACTCCGTGGTTGCTAGGTCAGCTGGGGGCTGGGCTTGGGGGCTGCGCAGTGGGCTAGGAAGGGGGGACTCCGTGGTTGCTAGGTCAGCTGGGGGCTGGGCTTGGGGGCTGCCCACTGGGCTAGGAAGGGGGGACTCCGTGGTTGCTAGGTCAGCTGGGGGCTGGGCTTGGGGGCTGCTCACTGAGCTAGGAAGGGGGGACTCCGTGGTTGCTAGGTCAGCTGGGGGCTGGGCTTGGGGGCTGCGCAGTGGGCTAGGAAGGGGGGACTCCGTGGTTGCTAGGTCAGCTGGGGGCTGGGCTTGGGGGCTCTGCCGTGGGCTAGGAAGGGGGGACTCCGTGGTTGCTAGGTCAGCTGGGGGCTGGGCTTGGGGGCTGCGCAGTGGGCTAGGAAGGGGGGACTCCGTGGTTGCTAGGTCAGCTGGGGGCTGGGCTTGGGGGCTGTGCCGTGGGCTAGGAAGGGGGGACTCCGTGGTTGCTAGGTCAGCTGGGGGCTGGGCTTGGGGGCTGCGCAGTGGGCTAGGAAGGGGGGACTCCGTGGTTGCTAGGTCAGCTGGGGGCTGGGCTTGGGGGCTGTGCCGTGGGCTAGGAAGGGGGGATTCCGTGGTTGCTAGGTCAGCTGGGGGCTGGGTTTGGGGGCTGCGCAGTGGGCTAGGAAGGGGGGACTCCGTGGTTGCTAGGTCAGCTGGGGGCTGGGTTTGGGGGCTGCGCAGTGGGCTAGGAAGGGGGGACTCCGTGGTTGCTAGGTCAGCTGGGGGCTGGGCTTGGGGGCTGCGCAGTGGGCTAGGAAGGGGGGACTCCGTGGTTGCTAGGTCAGCTGGGGGCTGGGCTTGGGGGCTGCCCACTGGGCTAGGAAGGGGGGACTCCGTGGTTGCTAGGTCAGCTGGGGGCTGGGTTTGGGGGCTGCGCAGTGGGCTAGGAAGGGGGGACTCCGTGGTTGCTAGGTCAGCTGGGGGCTGGGTTTGGGGGCTGCGCAGTGGGCTAGGAAGGGGGGACTCCGTGGTTGCTAGGTCAGCTGGGGGCTGGGTTTGGGGGCTGCGCAGTGGGCTAGGAAGGGGGGACTCCGTGGTTGCTAGGTCAGCTGGGGGCTGGGCTTGGGGGCTGCCCACTGGGCTAGGAAGGGGGGACTCCGTGGTTGCTAGGTCAGCTGGGGGCTGGGCTTGGGGGCTGCGCAGTGGGCTAGGAAGGGGGGACTCCGTGGTTGCTAGGTCAGCTGGGGGCTGGGCTTGGGGGCTGCCCACTGGGCTAGGAAGGGGGGACTCCGTGGTTGCTAGGTCAGCTGGGGGCTGGGTTTGGGGGCTGCGCAGTGGGCTAGGAAGGGGGGACTCCGTGGTTGCTAGGTCAGCTGGGGGCTGGGTTTGGGGGCTGCGCACTGGGCTAGGAAGGGGGGACTCCGTGGTTGCTAGGTCAGCTGGGGGCTGGGTTTGGGGGCTGCGCAGTGGGCTAGGAAGGGGGGACTCCGTGGTTGCTAGGTCAGCTGGGGGCTGGGCTTGGGGGCTGCCCACTGGGCTAGGAAGGGGGGACTCCGTGGTTGCTAGGTCAGCTGGGGGCTGGGTTTGGGGGCTGCGCAGTGGGCTAGGAAGGGGGGACTCCGTGGTTGCTAGGTCAGCTGGGGGCTGGGCTTGGGGGCTGTGCCGTGGGCTAGGAAGGGGGGACTCCGTGGTTGCTAGGTCAGCTGGGGGCTGGGCTTGGGGGCTGCGCAGTGGGCTAGGAAGGGGGGACTCCGTGGTTGCTAGGTCAGCTGGGGGCTGGGCTTGGGGGCTGTGCAGTGGGCTAGGAAGGGGGGACTCCGTGGTTGCTAGGTCAGCTGGGGGCTGGGCTTAGGGGCTGCGCAGTGGGCTAGGAAGGGGGGACTCCGTGGTTGCTAGGTCAGCTGGGGGCTGGGTTTGGGGGCTGCGCAGTGGGCTAGGAAGGGGGGACTCCGTGGTTGCTAGGTCAGCTGGGGGCTGGGCTTGGGGGCTGTGCAGTGGGCTAGGAAGGGGGGACTCCGTGGTTGCTAGGTCAGCTGGGGGCTGGGCTTGGGGGCTGCGCAGTGGGCTAGGAAGGGGGGACTCCGTGGTTGCTAGGTCAGCTGGGGGCTGGGCTTAGGGGCTGCGCAGTGGGCTAGGAAGAGGGGACTCCGTGGTTGCTAGGTCAGCTGGGGGCTGGGCTTGGGGGCTGTGCAGTGAGCTAGGAAGGGGGGACTCCGTGGTTGCTAGGTCAGCTGGGGGCTGGGCTTGGGGGCTGCGCAGTGAGCTAGGAAGGGGGGACTCCGTGGTTGCTAGGTCAGCTGGGGGCTGGGTTTGGGGGCTGCGCAGTGGGCTAGGAAGGGGGGACTCCGTGGTTGCTAGGTCAGCTGGGGGCTGGGTTTGGGGGCTGCGCAGTGGGCTAGGAAGGGGGGACTCCGTGGTTGCTAGGTCAGCTGGGGGCTGGGTTTGGGGGCTGCGCAGTGGGCTAGGAAGGGGGGACTCCGTGGTTGCTAGGTCAGCTGGGGGCTGGGCTTGGGGGCTGCGCAGTGGGCTAGGAAGGGGGGACTCCGTGGTTGCTAGGTCAGCTGGGGGCTGGGCTTGGGGGCTGCGCAGTGGGCTAGGAAGGGGGGACTCCGTGGTTGCTAGGTCAGCTGGGGGCTGGGCTTGGGGGCTGCGCAGTGGGCTAGGAAGGGGGGACTCCATGGTTGCTAGGTCAGCTGGGGGCTGGGCTTGGGGGCTGCGCAGTGGGCTAGGAAGAGGGGACTCCGTGGTTGCTAGGTCAGCTGGGGGCTGGGCTTGGGGGCTGCGCAGTGGGCTAGGAAGGGGGGACTCCGTGGTTGCTAGGTCAGCTGGGGGCTGGGCTTGGGGGCTGTGCAGTGGGCTAGGAAGGGGGACTCCGTGGTTGCTAGGTCAGCTGGGGGCTGGGCTTGGGGGCTGCGCAGTGGGCTAGGAAGGGGGGACTCCGTGGTTGCTAGGTCAGCTGGGGGCTGGGCTTGGGGGCTGTGCAGTGGGCTAGGAAGGGGGGACTCCGTGGTTGCTAGGTCAGCTGGGGGCTGGGCTTGGGGGCTGCCCACTGGGCTAGGAAGAGGGGACTCCGTGGTTGCTAGGTCAGCTGGGGGCTGGGCTTGGGGGCTGTGCAGTGGGCTAGGAAGGGGGGACTCCGTGGTTGCTAGGTCAGCTGGGGGCTGGGTTTGGGGGCTGTGCAGTGGGCTAGGAAGAGGGGACTCCGTGGTTGCTAGGTCAGCTGGGGGCTGGGCTTGGGGGCTGCGCAGTGGGCTAGGAAGGGGGGACTCCGTGGTTGCTAGGTCAGCTGGGGGCTGGGCTTGGGGGCTGCGCAGTGGGCTAGGAAGGGGGGACTCCGTGGTTGCTAGGTCAGCTGGGGGCTGGGCTTGGGGGCTGCGCAGTGGGCTAGGAAGGGGGGACTCCGTGGTTGCTAGGTCAGCTGGGGGCTGGGCTTGGGGGCTGCGCAGTGGGCTAGGAAGGGGGGACTCCGTGGTTGCTAGGTCAGCTGGGGGCTGGGTTTGGGGGCTGCGCAGTGGGCTAGGAAGGGGGGACTCCGTGGTTGCTAGGTCAGCTGGGGGCTGGGCTTGGGGGCTGCGCAGTGGGCTAGGAAGGGGGGACTCCGTGGTTGCTAGGTCAGCTGGGGGCTGGGCTTGGGGGCTGTGCAGAGGGCTAGGAAGGGGGGACTCCGTGGTTGCTAGGTCAGCTGGGGGCTGGGCTTGGGGGCTGCCCACTGGGCTAGGAAGGGGGGACTCCGTGGTTGCTAGGTCAGCTGGGGGCTGGGCTTGGGGGCTGTGCCGTGGGCTAGGAAGGGGGGATTCCATGGTTGCTAGGTCAGCTGGGGGCTGGGCTTGGGGGCTGCGCAGTGGGCTAGGAAGGGGGGACTCCGTGGTTGCTAGGTCAGCTGGGGGCTGGGCTTGGGGGCTGCGCAGTGGGCTAGGAAGGGGGGACTCCGTGGTTGCTAGGTCAGCTGGGGGCTGGGTTTGGGGGCTGCGCAGTGGGCTAGGAAGGGGGGACTCCGTGGTTGCTAGGTCAGCTGGGGGCTGGGCTTGGGGGCTGCGCAGTGGGCTAGGAAGGGGGGACTCCGTGGTTGCTAGGTCAGCTGGGGGCTGGGCTTGGGGGCTGTGCAGAGGGCTAGGAAGGGGGGACTCCGTGGTTGCTAGGTCAGCTGGGGGCTGGGCTTGGGGGCTGCCCACTGGGCTAGGAAGGGGGGACTCCGTGGTTGCTAGGTCAGCTGGGGGCTGGGCTTGGGGGCTGCGCAGTGGGCTAGGAAGAGGGGACTCCGTGGTTGCTAGGTCAGCTGGGGGCTGGGTTTGGGGGCTGTGCCGTGGGCTAGGAAGGGGGGACTCCGTGGTGGCTAGGTCAGCTGGGGGCTGGGTTTGGGGGCTGCGCAGTGGGCTAGGAAGGGGGGACTCCGTGGTTGCTAGGTCAGCTGGGGGCTGGGCTTGGGGGCTGCGCAGTGGGCTAGGAAGGGGGGACTCCGTGGTTGCTAGGTCAGCTGGGGGCTGGGCTTGGGGGCTGCGCAGTGGGCTAGGAAGAGGGGACTCCGTGGTTGCTAGGTCAGCTGGGGGCTGGGCTTGGGGGCTGCGCAGTGGGCTAGGAAGGGGGGACTCCGTGGTTGCTAGGTCAGCTGGGGGCTGGGTTTGGGGGCTGCGCAGTGGGCTAGGAAGGGGGGACTCCGTGGTTGCTAGGTCAGCTGGGGGCTGGGCTTGGGGGCTGCGCAGTGGGCTAGGAAGGGGGGACTCCGTGGTTGCTAGGTCAGCTGGGGGCTGGGTTTGGGGGCTGCGCAGTGGGCTAGGAAGGGGGGACTCCGTGGTTGCTAGGTCAGCTGGGGGCTGGGTTTGGGGGCTGCGCAGTGGGCTAGGAAGGGGGGACTCCGTGGTTGCTAGGTCAGCTGGGGGCTGGGTTTGGGGGCTGCGCAGTGGGCTAGGAAGGGGGGACTCCGTGGTTGCTAGGTCAGCTGGGGGCTGGGCTTGGGGGCTGCGCAGTGGGCTAGGAAGGGGGGACTCCGTGGTTGCTAGGTCAGCTGGGGGCTGGGCTTGGGGGCTGCGCAGTGGGCTAGGAAGGGGGGACTCCGTGGTTGCTAGGTCAGCTGGGGGCTGGGCTTGGGGGCTGCGCAGTGGGCTAGGAAGGGGGGACTCCGTGGTTGCTAGGTCAGCTGGGGGCTGGGTTTGGGGGCTGCGCACTGGGCTAGGAAGGGGGGACTCCGTGGTTGCTAGGTCAGCTGGGGGCTGGGCTTGGGGGCTGCGCAGTGGGCTAGGAAGGGGGGACTCCGTGGTTGCTAGGTCAGCTGGGGGCTGGGCTTGGGGGCTGTGCCGTGGGCTAGGAAGGGGGGACTCCGTGGTTGCTAGGTCAGCTGGGGGCTGGGCTTGGGGGCTGCCCACTGGGCTAGGAAGGGGGGACTCCGTGGTTGCTAGGTCAGCTGGGGGCTGGGCTTGGGGGCTGCGCAGTGGACTAGGAAGGGGGGACTCCGTGGTTGCTAGGTCAGCTGGGGGCTGGGCTTGGGGGCTGTGCAGTGAGCTAGGAAGGGGGGACTCCGTGGTTGCTAGGTCAGCTGGGGGCTGGGCTTGGGGGCTGCGCAGTGGGCTAGGAAGGGGGGACTCCGTGGTTGCTAGGTCAGCTGGGGGCTGGGCTTGGGGGCTGCCCACTGGGCTAGGAAGGGGGGACTCCGTGGTTGCTAGGTCAGCTGGGGGCTGGGCTTGGGGGCTGCGCAGTGGGCTAGGAAGGGGGGACTCCGTGGTTGCTAGGTCAGCTGGGGGCTGGGCTTAGGGGCTGCGCAGTGGACTAGGAAGGGGGGACTCCGTGGTTGCTAGGTCAGCTGGGGGCTGGGCTTGGGGGCTGCGCAGTGGGCTAGGAAGGGGGGACTCCGTGGTTGCTAGGTCAGCTGGGGGCTGGGCTTGGGGGCTGCGCAGTGGGCTAGGAAGGGGGGACTCCGTGGTTGCTAGGTCAGCTGGGGGCTGGGCTTGGGGGCTGTGCAGTGGGCTAGGAAGGGGGGACTCCGTGGTTGCTAGGTCAGCTGGGGGCTGGGCTTGGGGGCTGCGCAGTGGGCTAGGAAGGGGGGACTCCGTGGTTGCTAGGTCAGCTGGGGGCTGGGTTTGGGGGCTGCGCAGTGGGTTAGGAAGGGGGGACTCCGTGGTTGCTAGGTCAGCTGGGGGCTGGGCTTGGGGGCTGCGCAGTGGGTTAGGAAGGGGGGACTCCGTGGTTGCTAGGTCAGCTGGGGGCTGGGCTTGGGGGCTGCGCAGTGGGCTAGGAAGGGGGGACTCCGTGGTTGCTAGGTCAGCTGGGGGCTGGGCTTGGGGGCTGCGCAGTGGGCTAGGAAGAGGGGACTCCGTGGTTGCTAGGTCAGCTGGGGGCTGGGCTTGGGGGCTGCCCACTGGGCTAGGAAGGGGGGACTCCGTGGTTGCTAGGTCAGCTGGGGGCTGGGCTTGGGGGCTGCGCAGTGGACTAGGAAGGGGGGACTCCGTGGTTGCTAGGTCAGCTGGGGGCTGGGCTTGGGGGCTGCGCAGTGGGCTAGGAAGGGGGGACTCCGTGGTTGCTAGGTCAGCTGGGGGCTGGGCTTGGGGGCTGCGCAGTGGGCTAGGAAGGGGGGACTCCGTGGTTGCTAGGTCAGCTGGGGGCTGGGCTTGGGGGCTGTGCAGTGGGCTAGGAAGGGGGGACTCCGTGGTTGCTAGGTCAGCTGGGGGCAGGGCTTGGGGGCTGCGCAGTGGGCTAGGAAGGGGGGACTCCGTGGTTGCTAGGTCAGCTGGGGGCTGGGTTTGGGGGCTGCGCAGTGGGCTAGGAAGGGGGGACTCCGTGGTTGCTAGGTCAGCTGGGGGCTTGGCTTAGGGGCTGCGCAGTGGGCTAGGAAGGGGGACTCCGTGGTTGCTAGGTCAGCTGGGGGCTGGGCTTGGGGGCTGCGCAGTGGGCTAGGAAGAGGGGACTCCGTGGTTGCTAGGTCAGCTGGGGGCTGGGCTTGGGGGCTGCGCAGTGGGCTAGGAAGGGGGGACTCCGTGGTTGCTAGGTCAGCTGGGGGCTGGGCTTGGGGGCTGTGCAGTGGGCTAGGAAGGGGGGACTCCGTGGTTGCTAGGTCAGCTGGGGGCTGGGTTTGGGGGCTGCGCAGTGGACTAGGAAGGGGGGACTCCGTGGTTGCTAGGTCAGCTGGGGGCTGGGCTTGGGGGCTGTGCAGTGGGCTAGGAAGGGGGGACTCCGTGGTTGCTAGGTCAGCTGGGGGCTGGGTTTGGGGGCTGCGCAGTGGGCTAGGAAGGGGGGACTCCGTGGTTGCTAGGTCAGCTGGGGGCTGGGCTTGGGGGCTGCGCAGTGGGCTAGGAAGGGGGGACTCCGTGGTTGCTAGGTCAGCTGGGGGCTGGGCTTGGGGGCTGCGCAGTGGGCTAGGAAGGGGGGACTCCGTGGTTGCTAGGTCAGCTGGGGGCTGGGTTTGGGGGCTGCGCAGTGGGCTAGGAAGGGGGGACTCCGTGGTTGCTAGGTCGGCTGGGGGCTGGGTTTGGGGGCTGTGCAGTGGGCTAGGAAGGGGGGACTCCGTGGTTGCTAGGTCAGCTGGGGGCTGGGTTTGGGGGCTGTGCAGTGGGCTAGGAAGGGGGGACTCCGTGGTTGCTAGGTCAGCTGGGGGCTGGGCTTGGGGGCTGCCCACTGGGCTAGGAAGGGGGGACTCCGTGGTTGCTAGGTCAGCTGGGGGCTGGGCTTGGGGGCTGCGCAGTGGGTTAGGAAGGGGGGACTCCGTGGTTGCTAGGTCAGCTGGGGGCTGGGCTTGGGGGCTGCGCAGTGGGCTAGGAAGGGGGGACTCCGTGGTTGCTAGGTCAGCTGGGGGCTGGGCTTGGGGGCTGCGCAGTGGGCTAGGAAGGGGGGACTCCGTGGTTGCTAGGTCAGCTGGGGGCTGGGCTTGGGGGATGCGCAGTGGGCTAGGAAGGGGGGACTCCGTGGTTGCTAGGTCAGCTGGGGGCTGGGTTTGGGGGCTGCGCAGTGGGCTAGGAAGGGGGGACTCCGTGGTTGCTAGGTCAGCTGGGGGCTGGGCTTGGGGGCTGCGCAGTGGGCTAGGAAGAGGGGACTCCGTGGTTGCTAGGTCAGCTGGGGGCTGGGCTTGGGGGCTGCGCAGTGGGCTAGGAAGGGGGGACTCCGTGGTTGCTAGGTCAGCTGGGGGCTGGGCTTGGGGGCTGCGCAGTGGGCTAGGAAGGGGGGACTCCGTGGTTGCTAGGTCAGCTGGGGGCTGGGCTTGGGGGCTGCCCACTGGGCTAGGAAGGGGGGACTCCGTGGTTGCTAGGTCAGCTGGGGGCTGGGCTTGGGGGCTGTGCCGTGGGCTAGGAAGGGGGGACTCCGTGGTTGCTAGGTCAGCTGGGGGCTGGGTTTGGGGGCTGCCCACTGGGCTAGGAAGGGGGGACTCCGTGGTTGCTAGGTCAGCTGGGGGCTGGGCTTGGGGGCTGCGCAGTGGGCTAGGAAGGGGGGACTCCGTGGTTGCTAGGTCAGCTGGGGGCTGGGCTTGGGGGCTGCGCAGTGGGCTAGGAAGGGGGGACTCCGTGGTTGCTAGGTCAGCTGGGGGCTGGGCTTGGGGGCTGCGCAGTGGACTAGGAAGGGGGGACTCCGTGGTTGCTAGGTCAGCTGGGGGCTGGGCTTGGGGGCTGTGCAGTGGGCTAGGAAGGGGGGACTCCGTGGTTGCTAGGTCAGCTGGGGGCTGGGTTTGGGGGCTGCGCAGTGGACTAGGAAGGGGGGACTCCGTGGTTGCTAGGTCAGCTGGGGGCTGGGCTTGGGGGCTGTGCAGTGGGCTAGGAAGGGGGGACTCCGTGGTTGCTAGGTCAGCTGGGGGCTGGGTTTGGGGGCTGCGCAGTGGGCTAGGAAGGGGGGACTCCGTGGTTGCTAGGTCAGCTGGGGGCTGGGCTTGGGGGCTGCCCACTGGGCTAGGAAGGGGGGACTCCGTGGTTGCTAGGTCAGCTGGGGGCTGGGTTTGGGGGCTGCGCAGTGGGCTAGGAAGGGGGGACTCCGTGGTTGCTAGGTCAGCTGGGGGCTGGGCTTGGGGGCTGCGCAGTGGGCTAGGAAGGGGGGACTCCGTGGTTGCTAGGTCAGCTGGGGGCTGGGTTTGGGGGCTGCGCACTGGGCTAGGAAGGGGGGACTCCGTGGTTGCTAGGTCAGCTGGGGGCTGGGCTTGGGGGCTGCGCAGTGGGCTAGGAAGGGGGGACTCCGTGGTTGCTAGGTCAGCTGGGGGCTGGGCTTGGGGGCTGCCCACTGGGCTAGGAAGGGGGGACTCCGTGGTTGCTAGGTCAGCTGGGGGCTGGGCTTGGGGGCTGCCCACTGGGCTAGGAAGGGGGGACTCCGTGGTTGCTAGGTCAGCTGGGGGCTGGGTTTGGGGGCTGCGCAGTGGGCTAGGAAGGGGGGACTCCGTGGTTGCTAGGTCAGCTGGGGGCTGGGCTTGGGGGCTGCCCACTGGGCTAGGAAGGGGGGACTCCGTGGTTGCTAGGTCAGCTGGGGGCTGGGCTTGGGGGCTGCGCAGTGGGCTAGGAAGGGGGGACTCCGTGGTTGCTAGGTCAGCTGGGGGCTGGGCTTGGGGGCTGCGCAGTGGGCTAGGAAGGGGGGACTCCGTGGTTGCTAGGTCAGCTGGGGGCTGGGCTTGGGGGCTGCCCACTGGGCTAGGAAGGGGGGACTCCGTGGTTGCTAGGTCAGCTGGGGGCTGGGCTTGGGGGCTGCCCACTGGGCTAGGAAGGGGGGACTCCGTGGTTGCTAGGTCAGCTGGGGGCTGGGTTTGGGGGCTGCGCAGTGAGCTAGGAAGGGGGGACTCCGTGGTTGCTAGGTCAGCTGGGGGCTGGGCTTGGGGGCTGCCCACTGGGCTAGGAAGGGGGGACTCCGTGGTTGCTAGGTCAGCTGGGGGCTGGGCTTGGGGGCTGCTCACTGAGCTAGGAAGGGGGGACTCCGTGGTTGCTAGGTCAGCTGGGGGCTGGGCTTGGGGGCTGCGCAGTGGGCTAGGAAGGGGGGACTCCGTGGTTGCTAGGTCAGCTGGGGGCTGGGCTTGGGGGCTGTGCCGTGGGCTAGGAAGGGGGGACTCCGTGGTTGCTAGGTCAGCTGGGGGCTGGGTTTGGGGGCTGTGCAGTGGGCTAGGAAGGGGGGACTCCGTGGTTGCTAGGTCAGCTGGGGGCTGGGTTTGGGGGCTGCGCAGTGGGCTAGGAAGGGGGGACTCCGTGGTTGCTAGGTCAGCTGGGGGCTGGGCTTGGGGGCTGCGCAGTGGGCTAGGAAGGGGGGACTCCGTGGTTGCTAGGTCAGCTGGGGGCTGGGCTTGGGGGCTGTGCCGTGGGCTAGGAAGGGGGGATTCCATGGTTGCTAGGTCAGCTGGGGGCTGGGCTTGGGGGCTGTGCCGTGGGCTAGGAAGGGGGGATTCCATGGTTGCTAGGTCAGCTGGGGGCTGGGCTTGGGGGCTGCGCAGTGGGCTAGGAAGGGGGGACTCCGTGGTTGCTAGGTCAGCTGGGGGCTGGGCTTGGGGGCTGCCCACTGGGCTAGGAAGGGGGGACTCCGTGGTTGCTAGGTCAGCTGGGGGCTGGGTTTGGGGGCTGCGCAGTGGGCTAGGAAGGGGGGACTCCGTGGTTGCTAGGTCAGCTGGGGGCTGGGCTCGGGGGCTGTGCCGTGGGCTAGGAAGGGGGGACTCCGTGGTTGCTAGGTCAGCTGGGGGCTGGGCTTAGGGGCTGCGCAGTGGGCTAGGAAGGGGGGACTCCGTGGTTGCTAGGTCAGCTGGGGGCTGGGTTTGGGGGCTGCGCACTGGGCTAGGAAGGGGGGACTCCGTGGTTGCTAGGTCAGCTGGGGGCTGGGCTTGGGGGCTGCCCACTGGGCTAGGAAGGGGGGACTCCGTGGTTGCTAGGTCAGCTGGGGGCTGGGCTTGGGGGATGCGCAGTGGGCTAGGAAGGGGGGACTCCGTGGTTGCTAGGTCAGCTGGGGGCTGGGTTTGGGGGCTGCCCACTGGGCTAGGAAGGGGGGACTCCGTGGTTGCTAGGTCAGCTGGGGGCTGGGCTTGGGGGCTGCGCACTGGGCTAGGAAGGGGGGACTCCGTGGTTGCTAGGTCAGCTGGGGGCTGGGCTTGGGGGCTGCGCAGTGGGCTAGGAAGGGGGGACTCCGTGGTTGCTAGGTCAGCTGGGGGCTGGGCTTGGGGGCTGCGCCGTGGGCTAGGAAGGGGGGACTCCGTGGTTGCTAGGTCAGCTGGGGGCTGGGCTTGGGGGCTGCGCAGTGGGCTAGGAAGGGGGGACTCCGTGGTTGCTAGGTCAGCTGGGGGCTGGGCTTGGGGGCTGCGCAGTGGGCTAGGAAGGGGGGACTCCGTGGTTGCTAGGTCAGCTGGGGGCTGGGCTTGGGGGCTGTGCAGTGGGCTAGGAAGGGGGGACTCCGTGGTTGCTAGGTCAGCTGGGGGCTGGGCTTGGGGGCTGCGCAGTGGGCTAGGAAGGGGGGACTCCGTGGTTGCTAGGTCAGCTGGGGGCTGGGCTTGGGGGCTGTGCAGTGGGCTAGGAAGGGGGGACTCCGTGGTTGCTAGGTCAGCTGGGGGCTGGGCTTGGGGGCTGCGCACTGGGCTAGGAAGGGGGGACTCCGTGGTTGCTAGGTCAGCTGGGGGCTGGGCTTGGGGGCTGCCCACTGGGCTAGGAAGGGGGGACTCCGTGGTTGCTAGGTCAGCTGGGGGCTGGGTTTGGGGGCTGCGCAGTGGGCTAGGAAGGGGGGACTCCGTGGTTGCTAGGTCAGCTGGGGGCTGGGCTTGGGGGCTGTGCAGTGGGCTAGGAAGGGGGGACTCCGTGGTTGCTAGGTCAGCTGGGGGCTGGGCTTGGGGGCTGCGCAGTGGGCTAGGAAGGGGGGACTCCGTGGTTGCTAGGTCAGCTGGGGGCTGGGCTTGGGGGCTGCCCACTGGGCTAGGAAGGGGGGACTCCGTGGTTGATAGGTCAGCTGGGGGCTGGGCTTGGGGGCTGCGCAGTGGGCTAGGAAGGGGGGACTCCGTGGTTGCTAGGTCAGCTGGGGGCTGGGCTTGGGGGCTGTGCCGTGGGCTAGGAAGGGGGGACTCCGTGGTTGCTAGGTCAGCTGGGGGCTGGGCTTGGGGGCTGTGCCGTGGGCTAGGAAGGGGGGACTCCGTGGTTGCTAGGTCAGCTGGGGGCTGGGCTTGGGGGCTGCGCAGTGGGCTAGGAAGGGGGGACTCCGTGGTTGCTAGGTCAGCTGGGGGCAGGGTTTGGGGGCTGCGCAGTGGGCTAGGAAGGGGGGACTCCGTGGTTGCTAGGTCAGCTGGGGGCTGGGTTTGGGGGCTGCCCACTGGGCTAGGAAGGGGGGACTCCGTGGTTGCTAGGTCAGCTGGGGGCTGGGTTTGGGGGCTGCGCAGTGGGCTAGGAAGGGGGGACTCCGTGGTTGCTAGGTCAGCTGGGGGCTGGGCTTGGGGGCTGCGCAGTGGGCTAGGAAGGGGGGACTCCGTGGTTGCTAGGTCAGCTGGGGGCTGGGTTTGGGGGCTGCGCAGTGGGCTAGGAAGGGGGGACTCCGTGGTTGCTAGGTCAGCTGGGGGCTGGGTTTGGGGGCTGCGCAGTGGGCTAGGAAGGGGGGACTCCGTGGTTGCTAGGTCAGCTGGGGGCTGGGCTTGGGGGCTGCGCAGTGGGCTAGGAAGGGGGGACTCCGTGGTTGCTAGGTCAGCTGGGGGCTGGGTTTGGGGGCTGCCCACTGGGCTAGGAAGGGGGGACTCCGTGGTTGCTAGGTCAGCTGGGGGCTGGGTTTGGGGGCTGCGCAGTGGGCTAGGAAGGGGGGACTCCGTGGTTGCTAGGTCAGCTGGGGGCTGGGCTTGGGGGCTGCGCAGTGGGCTAGGAAGGGGGGACTCCGTGGTTGCTAGGTCAGCTGGGGGCTGGGCTTGGGGGCTGCGCAGTGGGCTAGGAAGGGGGGACTCCGTGGTTGCTAGGTCAGCTGGGGGCTGGGTTTGGGGGCTGTGCCGTGGGCTAGGAAGGGGGGACTCCGTGGTTGCTAGGTCAGCTGGGGGCTGGGCTTGGGGGCTGTGCCGTGGGCTAGGAAGGGGGGACTCCGTGGTTGCTAGGTCAGCTGGGGGCTGGGCTTGGGGGCTGTGCCGTGGGCTAGGAAGGGGGGATTCCATGGTTGCTAGGTCAGCTGGGGGCTGCCCACTGGGCTAGGACAGGACAGAGCTGCATGCTTGGATGGGGCGGGGGTTTGGGGGCTTCATGCTGGAATGGGGGGCCCATGCTGGCCAGACAGTGGGCTGGGGTGGATGGACAAGGGCTGAGCGAGAGGCTCATGGTGCCTGCGTGCTTGCTGTGGTATTGGCACCTGTCCCCACCTCCCTCTCCTGTTTCACATTCAGATGCAGAACAGCAGCTGGGCTTCTCCCTGCGGACAGGTGAGTGCTCCAGGACCACTTTCTCCTGGTGCCTTTAACCCCCACCCTCGGCCCAGCCTGGGGCAACACAGCCTCACCAGCCCCTTGCCTGGGCTCTCCCACCCTCTCCTGGTCCCTTGCCCCTCCCCCCAGCCCTACTTGGGGCCAATCTGCTTCCCCTCCCCTCCCCAGCAGCAGCAGCAGCACTCTGCCTGTTCCTGCTGTCCCCCCTCCAGGCTGTGGCTGATGCCTCCCCTCCCTTCCCCTCCCCTCCCTCTCGTCTGTCTGCAGCTGATGTGCTGGCTGGTCTCTTTGGGGTCCTCTTTGCAGTCACAGCTCTGGCCCTCCTCATCTACGTCCACAAGCAGCGGAGCCAGAACCAGAGGTGAGATGTGGGAACCCCGGAGTGCTCCCTGCCCCCTGCCCAGCATGCAGGAGCCCTCCCTCGCCTTCGGGCCCAGCCCCCTCCAACCTGAAACCCATCCAATGCATGATTCTCCCTCACCGATCCCTCCAGACCCATCGCCCCTCCATGCACCACATACCTGGCTGCAGGCAGCATATGCACATCCAGTGGGAAGTACCTGCCCCATGCTGCAGAAGGGGGGCTGCTAGGAGGTGACTAGTCGGCTCTCAGCTGATGGCAGGGCTGCCCTGATGGCCTCTCTTCCCTCCAGGACAGACTCTCACCCCAAGCCCAAGGTCATCTACACGGCAGCCACCACAGACAAGAACCTGGCATAGACGCTGTCCTGGTGCCCGGCCCGGGCCTCTAGCACGTGGACTGGAGACCAGCACACACACTGGGCCTCAGCCTGGCAGCCCTGCAGCCAGCCCAGCACGCCCTCCCTGCCACGCAATGCACTGGCCACTCTGGCTCCTGGGCCCCGCCCAGCTCAGCAGAGACTGTTCAGGGAGGGGCGCAACTCTGCCCCTTTCACCGATAGCTTATGAGCCAATAAGAAATAAAACCCTGCTGCTGCGCCAGCCCTGCCGGAGCGATCCCTCCGGAGGCTCAAGCATGTCCCTTCCTCGCGCTGTGGGCCCGACCTCGGAGCCAGGGCCCTTCACACATCAGGCTCCCAGGTGTGCCAATGCCATAGCACCAGGGCCAGAGCCCGTCCCTCCACCGCTGCAGAGGGCCAGTTGCTCACAGCTGCAGGAGTTAACTTGTCCTCAGCATGCCTTGCTAACGGGATGTGTGCCCGGCCTGTGGGGCCCACCAGCCTGCAGGGCTCATTGCTGGCTAGTGAAGAGCCAACAGGTCTTTCCCCAAGCGGGCAGCCCCCATCCCAACGTGGGGCTGCTGCAGCTGGACTTTGGCTCCCTGGCTCATGCGGTGGCTCTAGCCCCAGCGGTGGCTGCAATACCAGGCAGGGGCAGCTCCGCCCCCACGCTCTCGGCTCACCTGGGCGGAGCAGCGGGAGGAATCACTGGGACAGGCAGGAGAGGGAGCTCCCCTGGTGTGGGCCTGGCCCCACATGCTACATGCAGCAGGACGCTGCTTGGAGCCCTGCGCTGTGGTACCGGCTGACCCCTAGTGGCCACGTGGAGTCCCTGCAGCGTTTCTACCCCAAACAGAGACCTCCCCCTCCCCGCATTGGCAGAGCCACCCCACAGACACACTGTTAGCAAACCAGCGCTCCCTTTCTGCGCCTCAGTTTCCCCCACTGTAAGACAAGGATAACAACCATGCCGCTTTGGGAGGGGCTTGGCAGCCTGCCTGTGAACTGGGCTGTGTAACTCTGCTCCCACAGAGGCACCCTCCCCCTCACTCCCAGCATGGCATGAGCACGGCCATCAAGCCCCCTCCCCTACGGCTGCACCTGAATTCTCTTGGCAGCTGGTATTTCTCTTTATTGATATAAAAGCCCATTGCAAACTCAGCCACCCTTGGCTCCCAGCCCAGGGGCTGCTGCACAGCTACAGGGACACTGCTCCCCCTTCCACCCCGCAGCCCAGGGCTGGTGTCTGCTCAAGCATCTCATACCCACCCCCACAGGATGGGGGGAAGGGAGTCACTGAGCCTGCCCAGGCTGGTCCTCTGCTGCCCACTCCCCCCCCCACATTTGGTACAAGGCATGCAGCTACCGGCCCCCGTTTCCCATACCAGCATCTTGGCAACAGCCGTGTCACCCTTCACCCTCCCTCCCCCCTGCCAGAGCTGGGCATCTAGTCAGCCCAGCCTTTGTCCCTGCATGGCCACATGGGCCACCCACTCCCCCTCCATCTGTCCCAGGCTGGCACCGGGCAGCCTGGCCCATCAGCAGCCAGTCCCCAGGAGCTAGGGCTGGGCCTGCAGCCCCCTGCCACAGCCACTCTTGGTGGGGGAAGGAAGCGACAGCTCCTCAGCTCAGCGCATGGACATTTCCTGGCAAAAGCCACTGCCCAGCGCCGCTCACTGGCCCCTCAGCCCGCCCTGCTCCCTCCTGGGGCTGAGCAGGAGAGCACCAAACCTCCCACATATGGGGCAGAATGAGCTCCTTCTCACACACCGGCTGTGGGGCAGACAGCAAGTTCTGGAGAACGCCTCAGGCACGTGAACCGTGTGTCTTAGAAGGGCAGGCTAGGCCAGTCACCATCCACAGCGTGGAGGAAGAGGGGTTGGCAGGACAGGGTGAGCCGCCACAGCTAGCCGGCAGTCTGCTGGCTGCTCCCTGGCCACAGGAGTCCCCGTACACCTGTCTCCAGCAGGAACCGATCCAGGGACCCCCGAGTGCAGAGAAGCAACAGTAGGTCCCAGCCGACAGCACCAGAGAGAGGGCCGGGCCGGCAGACAGCAGCTGAGGCGAGAGCGCCTGGTGGGCTCTCAGGATCCTGGCTGGGGACTGGTCTCGCTCTGCTGACCTAGGGAAAAGCAAAGGCGAGTGGGGAGCTCAAAGGGATCCAGAGCGGATCATTTCCCACCCCAGTATCAGGTACCCTGATGACTGGAGTGCTTGCCCACCCGCTAGTGCAAGGAAAGGGTAAATGTCCCTGCTGAAGGGGCTCAGATCAGCACATTGCCCCAGAGAAACCTGGGGTGAGACCCCCAAGCGGATCCTGTCTCCCCCTAACACTGGGGCACCTCTCCTGGCTCCCCTGCCTCCCACCCTGGTCCCCTCTCCCGAGCAGATACTCACCCTGTAGGCGCTGGAGCAGGTTCCGGGTGCAGCCTCCTGAGAGGACGTAGGCCCATGCAGCCATGGCGAACATCAGCAGGTAGGAGGGGACGAGGCTGCCAACGTACAGGGGGTTCCAGAACGTCTGGGACGAGAGCAGCAGAGTGAGAGGACAGGTCGAGCCAAGGGAGCCCCGTGGATGGCCTGCGTGGCTCTGGCAGCTCCGCCCTTAATGCTCTAATCTCCTTCCCTGGCACTCGTGGCTCTGAAGGGGTGAGGCTGGTGTGGCCAGGGAGCCATGGGGTGCAACGGCGGGGAGGGGAGCTAATGAAATGCTGGGGTGGTTAGCCCCTCCCATCTATGACATGTCGTCTCACTGATGTGCATCAGGACAGCGCTGTCCCTTTATTGGCGACAAAGAGCTAGCGCCTGCCCTGAGGACTCTGCTCAGTGTGCTGTGATCTCTGCTGCCCTGCAGGCCTGCACCCCTCCCCTTTCAAAGCTCTGGGAAGTGTCTGACAGCTGAGAGAGCTGCTCTGTTTGGGGATCAAAGAACAAATCATTGGCCTGCTCCTGTTCTGCCGGGCACTACAAACACAGCAGCAGGCAGACTGCTGCTGCAGGGGGAGGAGGGCACACACTGTGCTGCTTTAACGTTCCTCAGCACGGAGCGCTCAAAGAGCTACTCAGGTGCCACTCTGCGCAGCTGAGGAGGCTGTGGGAGAACTCAGAGAGAATCCCAAGATGCAAAGGGATCAGCTCTGCCCTCCCACAACACAGCACTAAGGGTATGTCTACACTACAAAGTGAATTCGAAATAACAGCAGTCTACACAGGCAAACCGCTATTTCAAAATAAATTCGAAATAGTGGAGCCCTTATTTCGAATTTGGTGAACCTCATTCTACGAGGAGTAACACCAAATTCGAATAGCTATTTCGAATTAAGTGCTGTGTAGACACTTAATTCAAAATAGGGGGCTTCCAGTCCTTCCCAGGGAGCCCTGGTGGCCACTCTGGGCACAACCAGGAAAACTTCCTCTCCTCTCCCCCAGCCCCGGAGCCATTAAAGGGGTAGACCCAGGCCACAGTGCCTGTGCCAGCTCCAAGCCTGCCAGCCCAGAGCCAGCAGTGGCCACCGGGGCCCCTGATCTAGTGGCCCCAAAACATAAGCCAGCAAGCCACTGGCTGCCAGCCCTCCACCACTCCCCAGGAGCAGTCTGCCAGCTCCCAGGAGCCTGACAGGGGCTGGAGAAGGCGGGCGCCTTCCTGGTCCAGGGTGGAGATCATGGACCTTATTCAGGTTTGGGGGGGATTCCCCCAACATCCATGATCTCCGCACTAGACGGAGGAACGCGGCCGTCTGTGGCAGGATAGCTGCCAGCCTGGCCATCAAAGGCCACATACGAAGCCAGGACCAGGTTAGCATGAAAGTCAAGTTGGTCTGGCGAGATCCCCAACCCTGAGCTTCCCCTCCCCCTTCCAGTTTCCCTCTCCCCTCTTCCACCCTCTCTCTTCTCCTCTCCCACCTCCTTTTCCCAGTCTCCCCAGAGGTTCATCCCCCCTCCCCCAGTTTTGTTCAATAAACCCAGTTTCTATTTTTGGACATACGTATCTTTTATTTGACATCAGGAAGGGGAGCGAGGGAGGGGTAAGTGGAAGGACGTGAGGGAGGAATGGGGCACGAGCCCCCGGTGGGGAGGACTGGGGAGGTTCTGAGGGCTCCTCGGGGTGGACGCTCTCCCTCAGGGCCTCCTGGATCCTGACAGCCCCCCGATGGACCGCCCAGATGGCAGTCTGCAGCAAGTGCAGCCAGGCTGATGGTAATGACCCCACGAGACACACTGGCGTGCCCAGGGGCAGCTCTGGCTCCATGTGGTGGGGTGCTGTGGTGTCCCGAGTGTGGGCACTCAGGGCACTCCAAGACAGGACTGGTTTGCTGTCCCCTCACTGAGGTAGACAAGCAAGCGGGAAACCCTGAGAACTGTCTGTCCGGGGTGGGGGTCGGGTCCCTTTAAGCACGGAGCTCAGTTAGCCTCAGGCAGCAGCCCCACACACTAAGTCCTAACCCGATGCCCTGCCGGTGCTGGTTCTGGCCAGCCTTAACTTCGGTTCAGGTCCACTCAGTGTGGATGCGCTATTTCGAAATAGCAAAACGCTATTTCAAAATAGTTTTTGTGTGTAGATGCGTTAATTCGAATGAACTATTTCAATAGCACTGTAGTGTAGACACACCCTATGGGATACATACTCACAGAGCATTGCTCACACTGCTGATAATGGTGTCCCCAGTGTGGACACAATCCATCAGAGCAAGCGTGAAACCCTCTGGTGATTTTTGTTTTGTCGACTTTTGGGTGTTGTCAAGTTTTGTCGACAAAATTTGGTAGGGCGGCTATACGACTCCCTATGTGTGCAGCACATATCCTGGCGGTCCCAGATCCTGCACCACTCCCACCTCCTTCCCAACCCTCCCAAGTGACACAGCGGTGTGGGAGCAGCTGCCCCCCGCCCACACTCACCGATCCTGACACGATGAGGTGAGTGAGGACAACGGCGGCCATCTCCCACCAGCGCTGGGTCTCGCAGCCATGGAAGAAGAGGATTCCCCAGAAGGTGTGAAGGAAAATCACCACCATGGTCATGAAGGCTGTGAGGAGGAGCAAGGAGACAGTCACAGCCAGGGCGGTGAGGCTTTACCCCAACCAGCGCCCCCAGGCAGCCAGGGCATCCGTCACCCAGAGCATGAGGAGAACTGGCTTTACCGGAGGTGCCAGATTGGGTGCAGAGCGGGGGGGGGACGGGCTGCTGCATCCAGTGCTGAGCTGCAAATGTCTATTGAGGGGAGGGGCTCACTGAGGGTGCAACACGGAGAGAGCAGGAGTGGTTGCCAGGCCTCCTGCTTATCTGAGGTCTGGAAGCAGATTTGAGTCTCGCTGTGATGGGGGTTAGTGGGGAGGTAGGGAAGGGTACGCAGGGAGGGACGGTGCAGGGGCGGGGAGGCAGGGAAGGGTGCGCGGCGAGGGACGGTGCAGGGGCGGGGAGGCAGGGAAGGGTGCGCGGCGAGGGACGGTGCAGGGGCGGGGAGGCAGGGAAGGGTGCGCGGCGAGGGACGGTGCAGGGGCGGGGAGGCAGGGAAGGGTGCGCGGCGAGGGACGGTGCAGGGGCGAGGAGGCAGGGAAGGGTGCGCGGCGAGGGACGGTGCAGGGGCGGGGAGGCAGGGAAGGGTGCGCAGCGAGGGACGGTGCAGGGGCGGGGAGGCAGGGAAGGGTGCGCAGGGAGGGACGGTGCAGGGGCGGGGAGGCAGGGAAGGGTGCGCGGCGAGGGACGGTGCAGGGGCGGGGAGGCAGGGAAGGGTGCGCGGCGAGGGACGGTGCAGGGGCGGGGAGGCAGGGAAGGGTGCGCGGCGAGGGACGGTGCAGGGGCGGGGAGGCAGGGAAGGGTGCGCAGGGAGGGACGGTGCAGGGGCGGGGAGGCAGGGAAGGGTGCGCGGCGAGGGACGGTGCAGGGGCGGGGAGGCAGGGAAGGGTGCGCGGCGAGGGACGGTGCAGGGGCGGGGAGGCAGGGAAGGGTGCGCGGCGAGGGACGGTGCAGGGGCGGGGAGGCAGGGAAGGGTGCGCGGCGAGGGACGGTGCAGGGGCGGGGAGGCAGGGAAGGGTGCGTGGCGAGGGACGGTGCAGGGGCGGGGAAGCAGGGAAGGGTGCGCGGCGAGGGACGGTGCAGGGGCGGGGAGGCAGGGAAGGGTGCGCGGCGAGGGACGGTGCAGGGGCGGGGAGGCAGGGAAGGGTGCGCGGCGAGGGACGGTGCAGGGGCGGGGAGGCAGGGAAGGGTGCGCGGCGAGGGACGGTGCAGGGGCGGGGAGGCAGGGAAGGGGGTGCAGCGAGGGACGGTGCAGGGGCGGGGAGGCAGGGAAGGGGGCGCAGTGATGGGGAGGCAGGGAAGGGTGCGCGGCGAGGGACGGTGCAGGGGCAGGGAGGCAGGGAAGGGTGCGCGGCGAGGGACGGTGCAGGGGCGGGGAGGCAGGGAAGGGTGCGCAGTGATGGGGAGGCACGGAAGGGTGCGTGGCGAGGGACGGTGCAGGGGCGGGGAGGCAGGGAAGGGTGCGCGGTGATGGGGAGGCAGGGAAGGGTGCGTGGCGAGGGACGGTGCAGGGGCGGGGAGGCAGGGAAGGGTGCGCGGCGAGGGACGGTGCAGGGGCGGGGAGGCAGGGAAGGGTGCGCGGCGAGGGACGGTGCAGGGGCGGGGAGGCAGGGAAGGGGGTGCAGTGATGGGGAGGCAGGGAAGGGTGCGCGGCGAGGGACGGTGCAGGGGCGGGGAGGCAGGGAAGGGTGCGCGGCGAGGGACGGTGCAGGGGCGGGGAGGCAGGGAAGGGGGTGCAGCGAGGGACGGTGCAGGGGCGGGGAGGCAGGGAAGGGTGCGCGGCGAGGGACGGTGCAGGGGCGGGGAGGCAGGGAAGGGGGTGCAGCGAGGGACGGTGCAGGGGCGGGGAGGCAGGGAAGGGTGCGTGGCGAGGGACGGTGCAGGGGCGGGGAGGCAGGGAAGGGGGTGCAGCGAGGGACGGTGCAGGGGCGGGGAGGCAGGGAAGGGGGTGCAGCGAGGGACGGTGCAGGGGCGGGGAGGCAGGGAAGGGTGCGCGGCGAGGGACGGTGCAGGGGCGGGGAGGCAGGGAAGGGTGCGCGGCGAGGGACGGTGCAGGGGCGGGGAGGCAGGGAAGGGGGTGCAGTGATGGGTAGGCAGGGAAGGGTGCGCGGCGAGGGACGGTGCAGGGGCAGGGAGGCAGGGAAGGGGGTGCAGTGAGGGATGGTGCAGGGGCGGGGAGATGGTGCAATGAGGCAGCAGTGAGGCAGGTGCAGTAAGGGATGGCACAAAGGGGATGCAACAGGAGGAATAGTGCAGGACGGGGAGGCAGTGAGGAGATGCATAAGAAGGGCCAGACTGGGTCAGACCAAAACTCCACCCAGCCCAGTGTCCTGTCGGCCAGCAATGGCCAGTTCCAGAGGGAGTGAACACAACAGGGAACCATCACGTGATCCCTCCCCTGTCGCCAATTCCCAGCCTCTGACAAACAGAGGCTAGGGACATCAGGCCTGCCCATCCTGGCTAATAGCCATTGATAGACCTGTTCTCTAACTTATTTTTTTCTCTCTGGAACCCTGTTACAGTCCTGACCTTCACAACATCCTCTGGCAAGGAGTTCCACTGGTTGACTGTGTGCTCAATGAAGAAAAACTTCCTTTTGTTTTAAACCTGCTGCCTATTCATTTCAATAGATGAACGGTCATTCTTGTGTTGTAAAAAGGAGACAATAACACTTTATCTAATTTCTCTACACCAATCATGATTTTATAGACCTCTATCATATTCCCCCCTTAATCATCTCTTTTCCAAGCTGAAAAGTCCCATTTCTCATTAATTTTTCTTCATTCAGAAGCTGTTCCATACCCTAATAATTTTTGCTCACCTTTTCTGAACCTTTACCAATATCTCTTTTTTGAGATGGGTGACCAGAACTGCATGAATCACGGAAGGTGGGAGCATACCAAGGATTTATACAGCAGCAAGATAAAATAGTGTTTCTTTCCTAATTATTCCCAGATTGTTAGCTTTTTTGACAGCCACTGAACACTGAGTGCATGATTTCCAAAAACTGTGTACAATGACACCAAGATCTCTCTCGAATGGTAATAGTTAATTTAGATCCCATCATTGTTTGGGATCATGTTTTCTAATGTGCATTACTTTGCATTTATCAACACTGAATTTCATCTGATATTTCGTTGCCCAGTCACCCCAGCTTGGTGAGATCTTTTTGTAGCTCTTTGCGGTCTGCTTTGGACTTCACTATCTTAAGTAGTTTTGTATCATCTGCAAATTTTGCCACCTCACTGCTTACCCCTTTTCCCAGGTCATTTATGACTATGATGAATAGTACTGGTACAAGTACAGATCAGGGTGGATTTAAAAAATCAAACTGATATATTTACATCAGATTTTTTCCAAATCAATAAAATACTAAATGTCTCACTTAAAACCAACTGCTACAATCAAATCTCATCACAAACATGTTACCTACACTTAGTTTCAAAAATGAATTAATGGCTCTAGTCTGTCCAGCATAACAACCAGCTCTTGCTTCCTAAAAGGGCTGGGCTTTCAGTTTGTTTCTCAGCAGACCATCCTGTGCAAAGGACTGTTTTTGTTCTGCGCGTATGTGTTGGTGGACATGGGCCAAGCATGGCAGAGCAGTTGGCAGGAAATGGACGGGGGCAGCGTAGTAAGGAACAGTGGAGTGGACTGGAAAAGAAACCAGGATTGAGGTTTTTATTTCACAGTGACTATCCCCATGCTGGTGAGCTGGCCAGTAGTGTACCCCTAATGCTATACTCTTAGTTTTGAGCATGGAATTACTCTCCATAGAAATTCTGTGGGGAGAAGGTGCAGGGCGCTGTGGGCCCATTGCTCACCTGAGGTCAGGAAGTAGAGCTGCGAGTCTCCATGGATTCCCACGGTGCCTGGCCCCAGCGCATCTGCCAGGAGGTTGATCATGGAAAAGGCGCCGCTCATGAGCCCGAAGCCCAGACCAGCCACTGTGGGGCAGAAACACACGTTGCTGAGCCCCGGGACGTCGGAGCCAGACGCCCTGAGGCGCTTCCAACCCCAGCAGCCTACCTCAGCCCTGCAAGAGACCCTGCAGCTCTTGCCTCCATTCGGAGGGACCCCTGGTGAGAAGTCTCCCTTCCCAAGATCCTTCCCCCTGGTCCCAGCCACGCCTGCCCTCCCGCTCCCGCACTATGGCACATACCATACGCCATCTGCTGGATGGAAATGGGGGAGCAGCCATCTTCGCTGAGTGCCACCAACCCTTCGATCGCCTTCCTAGGCAGAGAAAGGAGAGTTATGCCCTCGTGCGCACGCACAGCAGGGCGCTAGGCGGGTGGCTACAGGGACGGCGTAGAAGGGGTCTGCTTGGAACGCTTCTGCCAGGCGCTTGGCTCAGTGCTGTAGGAGTCAGATTACAAGGTGATCAATGAAGTGCAGGGTACAGACTTAGACCAGGCTGGCTGACAGGTCTGAGAAAGGAGTTCTGAGAAAGGGGGGCTATTGCGACGTGGTTTTGAGTCCCAGAGCCCATTCGCCCTGCGTGTGGCACTGGAATGCGGCTCAGGAAGCCGAGGAGCTGGACATCAGAGCGGTCAGGAGGGGGACTGCCTACACCCGCCCTCCACCCAGAAAGTCTGAAGAGAACTTCTACAAAAGCTTTTCCTGGCCTGACCCCAGCAGGAGCATGCGAGGCAAGTGGAGTCGGGACCCGCCAAGATCCAAGCCACCGGAGCATCCCGGACCCAATTCCAGAATCCAAAGAACACAGAATGCGTCTGCTGAAGAGCTCTGACCCCAGGCGTCTAAGGAACTGCCTCATTGAGCACACCTCTGCAACCTCAGCCAACACCAGGCTTCCGGCCTTAAACCAGCTTCAAGCCACCCCCTGAAGAAGGAAAAACCCCTCTCCTGGCATAGGCCTGATCCCTTCATAGAATCATAGAACTAGAACAGACCTCAGAAGGTCATCAAGTCCAGCCCCCTGCTCTACGCAGGACCAATTCCAACTAAATCAACCCAGCCAGGGCTTTGTCAAGCCGAGACTTAAACACCTCTAGGGATGGAGACTCCACTACTTCCCTAGGTAACCCATTCCAGTGCTTCACCACCCTCCTAGTGAAATAGTTTTTCCTAATATCCAACCTGGATCTCTCCCACCACAACTTGAGATCATTGCTCCTTGTTCTGCCACCTGTCACTACTGAGAATAGCCTTTCCTCATCCTCTTTGGAACCTTCCTTCAGGAAGTTGAAGGCTGCTATCAAATCCCCCCCTCACTCTTCGCTTCTGCAGACTAAACAGACCCAAGTCCCTCAGCCTCTCCTCATAAGTCATATGCTCCAGCCCCCTAAACATTTTGGTTGTCCTCCGCTGGACCCTCTCCAATGCGTCCGCATCCTGCTGGAAAGGGATAACAAGTGGAGTTCCTCAAGGGTCTCTTTTGGGACCCGTACTGTTCAATATCTTCATCAATGATGTAGATATTGGGATAGAGAGTACGCTTAGTAAGTTTGCAGATGATACCAAACTGGGTGGGGTTGCAACTTCTTTGGAGGATAGGGACATAATTCAAAATGACCTTAGCAAGATAGAGAAATGGTCAGAGGTAAACAGGATGAGGTTTAATAAAGAGAAATGCAAAGTGCTCCACTTAGGAAGGAACAATCAGTTCCATACATACAAGATGGGACGCGACTGTCTAGGAAGGAGCATGGCGGAAAGGGATCTAGGGGTCATAGTGGACCACAAGTTGAATATGAGTCAACAGTGTGACGCTATTGCAAAAAAAGCAAATATGATTCTAGGTTGCATCAGTAGGTGTGTTGTAAGCAAAACTCGTGAAGTCATTCTGTCGCTCTACTCTGCACTAGTTAGGCCTCAGCTGGAGTACTGTGTGCAGTTCTGGGCGCCACATTTCAAGAAAGATGTGGAGAAATTGGAAAGGGTCCAGAGAAGAGCAACAAGAATGATTAAAGGTCTAGAGAACATGACCTATGAAGCCAGGCTTCATGAACTGGGCTTGTTTAGTTTGGAAAAAAGAAGATTAAGGGGGGACATGATAGCGGTTTTCAAATATCTAAAAGGGTGTCACAAGGAGGAAGGAGAAAATTTGTTCCTCTTGGTTTCTGAGGACAGGACAAGGAGTAATGGGCTTAAAGTGCAGCAAGGGAGGTTTAGATTGGACATTAGGAAAAAATTCCTAACTGTCAGGGTGGTCAAATATTGGAATAAATTGCCAAGGGAGGTGGTGGAATCTCCCTCTCTGGAGATATTTAAGAATAGGTTAGAGAGACATCTGTCAGGGATGGTGTAGACGGAGCTTGGTCCTGCCTTGAGGGCGGGGGGCTGGACTCGATGACCTCTCGAGGTCCCTTCCAGTCCTATGATTTTGTAGTGGGGGGCCCAGAACTGGACACAATACTCCAGATGCAGCCTCACCAAAGCCGAATAAAGGGGAATGATGACATCTCTGGATCTGCTGGCAATGCTCCTCTTAATGCAACCTAATATGCCATTAGCCTTCTTGGCTACAAGGGCACACTGTTGACTCATATCTAGCTTCTCATCCACTGTAACCCCCAGGTCCTTTTCTGTAGAACTACTACTTAACCGGTTGGTCCCCAGCTTGTAACTATGCTTGAGATTCTTCAGTCCCAAGTGCAGGACTCTACACTTGTCCTTGTTGAACCTCATCAGATTTCTTGTGGCCCAATCCTCCAATTTGTCTAAGTCTTTCTGTACTCTATCTCTGCCCTTAAGCGTATCTACCTCTCCCCCCAGTTTAGTGTCATCCGCAAACTTGCTGAGGGTGCAATCCATCCCCTCATCCAGATCATTAATAAAGATATTGAACAAAACCGGTCCTAGAACCGAACCTTGGGGCACTCTGCTAGAAACCGACCGCCATCCTGACATTGAGCCATTGATCACTACCCGCTGGGCCCTGCCTTCTAGCCAGCTTTCTATCCATCTTACCGTCCATTTATCCAATCCACAATCCCTTAACTTGCTGGCAAGAATATTGTGGGAGACCGTATCAAAAGCCTTGCTAAAGTCAAGGTATATCACATCCACTGACTTCCCCATGTCCACCGAGCCAGTTACCTCATCATAGAAGCTAATCAGATTGGTCAGGCACGACTTGCCCTTTGTGAATCCATGCTGACTATTCCTAATCACTTTCCTCTCATCCAAGTGCCTCAATATGGATTCCTTAAGGATCCCTTCCATGATTTTTCCAGGAACCGAGGTAAGACTGACCCGCCTATAGTTCCCTGGATCATCCTTCTTCCCTTTTTTGAAGATGGGCACTACATTTGCCTTTTTCCAGTCATCCGGGATTTTTCCTGATCTCCACGACTTTTCAAAGATAATAGCCAAAGGCTCCACAATGACATTTGCCAACTCCCTCAGTACCCTCGGATGCACTAAGTCCGGACCCATGGATTTATGTATGTTTAGTTTTTCTAAATAGTTCCTAACCTGTTCTTTACCCACCACAGGCTGTCCATCTTCATCTCATCTTGCGTCACTTAGCGCAGAAGTCCAGGAGCTGACCTTGTCCGTGAATACAGAGGCAAAGAAAGCATTGAGTACTTCAGCGTCCCCCACATCATCTGTCACTAGGTTACCTCCTTCATCCATTAGGGGCCGCACACCCTCTCTGATCACCTTCTTCTTGTTAACAGGCCTGTAGAAACCTTTCTTGTTATCCTTCACATCCTTAGCCAGTCGCAATTCCATTTGCGCTTTCGCCTTCCTGATAACCCCCCGGCATTCTCGAGCTATACATTTAAATTCCTCCCTGGTCATCTGTCCAAGTTTCCACTCTTTGTAAGCTTCCTTTTTGTGCTTAAGTTCACCAAGGATTTCCCCTGTAAGCCAGTCCGGTCTCCTACCATGTTTGCCTCTTTTGCTACGCGTAGGGATGGTTTCTTTCTGTGCCTTCAATAAGGGTTCTTTAAAATACTGCCAGCTGTCCTGGACTCCTTTCCCCTTCATGTTAACATCCCAGGGAAATCTGCCCAACAGATCTCAGAGGGAGTCAAAGTCTGCTTTTTTGAAGTCCAAGGTGTATATTTTACTACTCTCTTTTCTTCCTTTGGTCAGGATCCTGAAATCTACCATCTCATGATCACTGCTTCCCAGGTTGTCACCCACCTCCACTTCCCCTATTAGTTCCTCCCTGTTTGTGAGCAGAAGGTCAAGCTGCGCACGGCCCCTGGTCGGATCCTTCAGCACCTGTGTCAAGAAGTTATCTCCAACATTCTCCAAAAACTTCCTGGATTGCCTGTGTACTGCCATATTGGTTTCCCAACAGATGTCAGGGTGATTAAAGTCCCCCACGAGAACCAGGGCCTGCGATCTGGAAGCTTCGCTCAGTTGTCCCAAGAAAGCCTCATCTACCTCATCCACCTGATTCGGTGGCCTGTAGCAAACACCAACCACAACATCAATGCTGTTGTTTGCTCCTTTAAACTTAACCCATAGACTCTCAACAGGTTTTTCTCCCTCTTTATACTGGAGTTCAGAGCAATCATAGTGCTCTCTTACATATAGTGCAACTCCTCCTCCTTTTCTTCCCTGCCTGTTGTTCCTGAACAGTCTGTACCCTTCCATGACAGCGCTCCAGTCATGCGAGTCATCCCACCAAGTCTCTGTTATCCCAATTAAATCATATTTCTTGGACTGGGCCAGGGCCTCCAGTTCTTCCTGTTTGTTGCCCAGGCTTCTCGCATTAGTGTACAAACACTTCAGGTAACCAGTTGATCGTCCTATCTTCTCCATTCGAAACATGGGTCCTCCTTTCTTGCCCCTTCCTCTCTGCATTTCTTCCCAGTATCCGACTTTCCCACTCCCCTCAGGGTTTTGGTCGCCGTCCCCCGACGAACCTAGTTTAAAGCCCTCCTCACTAGGTTTGCAAGCCTGCCCGCGAAGATGCTCCTTCCTCTCTTCGTTAGGTAGATCCCATCTCTTCTTAACAATCCTTGCACCCGGAACAGAGTCCCATGGTCGAAGAAACCAAAGCCCTCCCTTTGACACCACCTGCGCAACCACGCATTTACGTCCTCAATTCGACAATCCCTGCCCAGTCCTTTCCCTTCAACAGGGAGGATGGACGAGAACACCACTTGCGCTCCAAATTCTTGGATCCTTCTTCCTAGCGCTACATAATCCACAGTAACACACTCAAGATCATTCTTGGCCGTATCATTAGTTCCCACGTGGAGAAGCAGGAAGGGGTAGCGATCCGACGGTTTGATCAGCTTGGTAAGCCTCTCAGTGACATCCTAAATGCGAGCTCCCGGTAAGCAGCACACCTCTCGAGATTCCAGGTCTGGACGGCAGAGGGATGGCTCAGACCCTCTTAGGAGGGAATCCCCGACCACCACCACCCGTCGTTTCCTTTTGGGCGTGGTGGCCGTGGAACCCCCATCCGTAGGACTACGCATCCCATGCCTTCCAGTAGATGGTGTTCCCTTCTGGTTTCTTCCTTGTGAGGTCCCTTCCAGAGCTTTCAGCACTGCAGAGCCTGTGGAGAGAGCTTGAAAGCGATTGCTTACCTCTCTAGCATCGGGGGATTCCTGTGCTGACCTTTTTCCCCTTCTAGAAGTTACATGCTGCCAGTTCTCTTCTTGGTCACGTACTGCCCTCTCTGGCTCTTCTGCCTGCCGTGCTTGAAGGATTAAATGCTGCCTTCTATCGAGGAAGTCTTCATCCTCTCTGATCAAGCGTAGGGTTGGCACTTGGGCCTCCAGTCCTCTAATTTTTTCTTCCAAAATGTCGACCAGTTTGCACTTGGTGCAGATGAAATCCGTTCTTTCTTCCGGGAGGAAGACAAACATGGCACACGCTGTGCAGGTAACAGCAGCAGACCCATCACCATCCATCGCTGCTGTCCTGGAGAAGGGATTTAAAAAGAAAGGCAAGAGAACCTCCCGCCCTTCCCAACTTCCTCTCAAAACTCCCTGTTAGCACTCACCTGTTCGCAAGCTCCTTGGTCGCTTGCCCACTGCCTTATAAAGCCCCTCCCCCTACCAAGGCTCAGCCAATCAGCAGAGGCTTCTAGAATTCAAACTTTAATTAGAAGCCAACAGTTTCCACCTGCCAATCACAGCACAAACTCCATCAAGGGGAGGGGGAGGGCAGAGGGGAGGTGGGGAAAAAAAAGCCTCACTCTCAAACACAGGGGAAAATAAATAAATAAATAAATAAACAAACAAAAAACATAAAACACCACACACCAACCCTCACTCACAAACACAAGCTCAGCACACCGCAAGAAATCTGGAATCTGGGGAGCAGATCGGCCGCCTGGCTCCCCCAGGTTTTGTCCTTCATACCGATCGGGGTGGATTCGGAGCAGAGATCGCGAGGGGAGGGGAGGTGGTCATGCACAGCCTTTGCAGTCCTGAATCAGCCAAGCCCCTGGCACAAATTCAAGGTGCCTCAGGCAGTCAGGAAGAGCTGACGAGGAGAGGTGTTCCAGCCCCCTCCCTACACGGGCACTGGCAGAGAGCCATTACACCAGTGCTGCAAGAACAAGGAGAAGTCCTGTGGCACCTTATAGACTAACAAACTTATTGGAGCATGAGCTTTCGTGGGCAGAGACCCACTTTGTCAGATGCATGTTCATGAGGTTGATGGATTTCCAGTCCATATGGCTACATATAGTGCCTTATTCGGTGACAAGTATCACAGGGGTGGCCGTGTTAGTCTGAATCACTAGTGCTGTCACCCAGGAATTCACCTCCTCACACCGGTGTGGTGTCCAGGGAGCCAGACTTATGGGGTGCAAAAACCAGACCCCAATATAAGTCTGCAGAATCCTGGCAAGCTGAGCGCCACTAGCTGGGGCTGAAACTGCAGCCGGAGTCACAGCAGAGAGAGTGGCCTGTTTCCAGACTGCTGCAGGAACATGGGGAGTCCCTTTAGGAGAAGCCCCACCCAAGCTGTAACACTGTGGAGCAAAACTCCCCAGCCCAGCAGCAGCAGGACATCAGCGTGCGATGCACATCCCCGTGTTTACAAAGGGCAGCACCTCCCAGCAACGGAGAAATCCCCCCATTCCTGCCACCAAGGTCTGCCCCCTCCTGCAGCACTCACCCTGCTTCCTGCTGGCACAGCCCTGCCTGCCCCAGGGAGGCGGGTAGTGGCCAGTGGCCACAGGGAAAGAGGCATGATCGCTGTGGCTAGGGCTTGGGACGTAGCATCTTGCATTGTGGCTCAGGCAGTCCGTCCTCCATCCCATAATACCCAGCACATGACCCACAACAGATTCAGACCTCTCCCTCCAGCCCCCTCCCTCTGCGCTATTCACCCTCCAGGACTGGGCAGAGACGCGCAGCAGGCAAAGGCAGAGAGCGGCTCTCCCGTGCCTGTCCTGAACACAGCAGAACCGGCAGCAGCCCCGCCAGAGGGGCCGCATTTGCACAGGGACTCCACTCCCCAGTTAACCAGTTTGATGCTCTGTTTAAATGGCAGGGGGGAAGGGGGCTGCTCTGACCGGGCTCAGGCCCTGCCTGGCTGGAGCAGCCCCCTGCTCACAATGGATGGGTGGCGGTTAGCTGTAGTGAGGGAGATCCTTCTCAGTTAACCATTCCCATCCCTACACAAGACACCTAGATCACCACCGGATTCAGGCACACACTGTAGCAGGGATGCAGAGTACGGGGTCGGGGGGGAGCGGGGCGCAGCGTGAGCACTGCCGGGTTCCCAGACACGCTGTTCCTTCGCGGTACGGCAGCACTCAGAGCGTTGTATTAAATGCACAGGGTCCCTCGGCCTCAACTCTGCTTAGAAACGAGACAGCAGAGTGGCTCAGTTATGGGCACCAGCACCTTCCTGGGAAGACAAACGCACGTAGTAAAGAGCTCTTTCATCTATCAGAAAGGCAGAACGAGCCCTGCAGCTGGCACTGAAGCTGGCCCAAGTCAGGCTAGGAATTCGGCTCCTGCACGTAACAGAGAAGCGGATGAACAGGTGGATTCTCCATCGACTGAACCTTGGCATGTTTGGAAGCAGCAGCTTCCACAAAGACAAGCTACTGGCTCAGTGCAGGGGGAACGGGGGGACACTTAGTGGGCTGTGCTGTTCAGGAGCTCAGATTAAATAATCTAATGGACCTTCTGCCTTTAAACTACAGATGTAAAAAATGGGGGGGAAATGAACCGTGTAACAGATCCCATTCCCGTCCGTTACAGTTCACCATTCACAGGGCTGCTGGGGCCGCCAGTGCTCCCAGCCCTGTGAAGAGTATACCCAGAGGGGACAACTGATAACCTGCTAAGCAGGGAGCTGACACTTAACCTCCCTACCGGAAACTAATGAACTTGTTACAATTACTAGTCTAATGTTGCAGAAGCACCTGGAGGCTCCCGGGGGAGGTCGGGCTCCCTCGTGCTGGGCACTCTGCATACCTGGAACAAATCCAAAGGACAGTCCCTGCACCAGAGGGCTGACGGCTCTTGGGAGGTGCTCCGATGGCTGGCACAGAGAAGCAGGGTGGGGCAGCAGGGGAGGGCAAAGTCCGGGCTTGTGCAACGAGCAGCATTGAGTTACTGCTCAGACTGGCAGGTGGCGCGAGTGCCCCGCCCCACTCCTCACCTCAGCAACTTGTAGTAGAGAAACCTGAAGGCCTCCTGGAGGAGCACGGAGAACAGGACCCCAAATATCAGGAGGCCCTTCTGCAGCGGCTTGTTTCCTGGGTCACTGGCTTTCACAGCAATGAACCAGACCAGCGACGATAGGAGCAAGGAGACCAGCCAGAAAAAGGCCCTGAAAGAGAAAGGGGCCATTAGGCACATGCAGCAGCTTGTGCTGGTCGCCTGCTTCCAGCCAGCCCCATGGGCCAGGCCGGGCAGGGCGGAAAGGTCCCCACCAAGGGCACATTAGTGGGGTGCAGCTTCCGGGCCTGGTCAGCTCAGCTCAGGGGGAGCTCAGCAGAGCCAGGGGAGCGGTGGAGACACCTGCAAAGTGAGTCTCAGCGGACAGAAATCTGTAGAGCACCATTGTCTGTCCACTGCTGAGGTGGGGCCACAGGGGCTTGGCCTAGGGCCTGCCCCATTAGCTGCGCGCACAGGTACCCTTGGCGAGGGGCTCTGAAGCATTACAAGGGGTGTGACGTGCCATGGCCCAGGCAGGGACCCAGGGAGACCCCGTCAGGCATGGCTGGGGAAGAGGCAAGGCATCCCAGGTCCTTAGTATACATGGGAAGTCTGGCAAGAGCCAGTCTCCCAAAGGTGTTGCCAATAGGCAGCTTCACAGGAGACCGATTTCTGCTCTGCCACTGAACTCGCATTGCCACCTGGGCCACAGGCGGGCCGGGTCAGCCTGGGGCACACCTGGGCTTGGCCCATCCCAAGCTGCACTTCCCTGTTTCCATAACACGGCCGAAAAGTTCCTTTATTTAAGGCACACTGGTTTGGTCCTTGGGACCATTAGTGGCTGCCAGGGCCAAAGACAGAATCCAACCTCAGAGGGGTGGACTGAGTCTGATGCCTACGCTGCACTCTCCCTACCCAGACAGTGCCAAGGCTGGCATGGCCAGGGTGGGCACGACAGGAGCAGGACTCCCTGAGACAGTTACCATGGGCAGACCCTTGACCACAGCAGCGTGACTCTCACATGCCAGCCAAGAGAATGAGTCTGTGCTGACCTCTCTCTGTGACAGCATGACAGACCATGTGCTGGCCCTCCAGGCACAGGCCTGGTGATCGCCTGCCACGGGCTGCAGCAGCTCCCAAGAACTGCAGGATGCAGGAAGTGGCAGAAAGACCTACTGGTGCTCAGTGTGCCTGCTAATCTCACCCATCCCCGTGGGGATTTTCCATCCCTGTGCGGATTGAGTTTTTCTATGTGCGCCACCGTTAGAAACACGTACAGTGTGATTGGGACTAGTTTAGCTACAACTTCTCAAGAGAGAGCTTGGAGTCATTCTGAAGAGTTCTCTGTAAACATCTACTCGGTGCGCAGCAGCAGCCAAAAGCAAACAATGTTAGGAATCACTAAGAAAGAGATAGAGAATAAGACAGACTCTCTCACTGCCTCTGTATAAATCCATGGGCTGCCCACATCTTGAATACAGCAAGATATCCTGGCATTGGAAAAGATTCAGAAAAGGGCAACAAAAATGATGAGGGGTTTGGAACGGGTCCCATATGAAGACAGATTAAAGAGATTTGGACTTTTCAGCTTAGAAAAGAGGATCTTAAGGGGGGGGGCATGATAGAAGTCTATAAAATCATGACTGGTATGGAAAAAGTGAATAAGGAAAAGTTATTTATTTATTCTCACAATATAAGAACTAGGGGTCACCAAATGAAATTAACAGGCAGCCAGTTTAAAACAAAAGGAAGTTTTTATTCATGCAGCACATAGTCAACCCGTGGAACTCCTTGCCAGAGGATGTTGTGAAGGCCAGGACTTTAACAGGGTTCAAAAAAAAAAAAAAAAAAAAAAAAAAGCTAGATAGATTCATTGAGGTTAGGTCCATCAATGGCTATTAGCCAAGACGGGCAGAAATGCTGTCCCTAGCCTCTGTTTGTCAGAGGCTGGGAATGGAGGACAGGAGAGGGATCACATGTGGATTACCTGTTGTGTTTGCTCCCTCTGGGGCACCTGGCACTGGCCACTGTCAAAAGACAGGATACTGGGCTAGACGGACCTTTGGCCTGACCCACTATGACCATTCTTATGTTAAACATATACCTAGACTGTGGGCTCTGCTGATCAGCTGAGCAGCATTGGACTCTCTCCTGGGTGAGTGCCCAAGCACACAGGGAACCCTGTTCTGACCCAACTCAGAACCCTACCACTAGGGATGTGAAAGGGTAACTGGTTACCCGGTAAGCGTCACCCGTAACAGGTGATGCTTACCAGGTAACAGTTAACCATTACCCGGGAGCAGCCCCCAAGGGGAGAGGGCTGCCCCAGCTCCGAGGGGCTGCTGCCCCCAACAGCGCAGGTCACACTGTCTCAGGCACTCAAGGGCAGCAAGGGGAACCAGGTCATGGAGTTGCTGGCCCACCGGGCTGGGGGGCTGCAGCTCACCACACACCACCAGCCTAGCGAGAGGAAAGGCTGGATTAGGTCCCAGCAGCCACATCCTCAGGCCCATCCAGGGATGTCCCACTTTGCTTAAAGTGCCGCACAACAGGGCTCTCCACAGCAGCATCCCCCATGCGGCCCCAGCTGCACAGAGCAACTCTCATTCCTCTCCACCCGAAACGGCACTGGCCCCTGCCTGCCACGTCACCTGGCTGCCCTGCTGTGTCACCCTGAATGCTGAGCTCTCCTGCCCACTGCGAGGGTGGCATGGGAGCTCTCCTCGCCCATCGCACCCCACCCCCTGTATCCCAAACTCAATCTTAACTTCCTGCCTGGCTGCAAAGAGACAGACTGCCCAGCGAGAGCATTTCACACATTTTATCATAGAATCCTAAGGCGGGCAGAGACCCCAGGAGTCATCAAATCCAGCCCCCTGCCCAAGGCAGGACCAATCCCAACTAAATCAACCCAGCCAGGGCTTTGTCAAGCGGAGACTTAAACACCTCTAGGGTTGGAGATTCCACCCCCTCCTTAGGGAACCCATCCCAGTGCTTCCCCATCCGCTAGGAAAATAGCTTTTCCTAATATCCAACCTAGACCTCCCCCACTGTAACTTGAGACCATTGCTCCTTATTCTGCCACCTGTCACTACTGTGAAGAGCCTCTCTCCATCCTCTTTGGAACCTTCCTTCAGGAAGTTGAAGGCTGCTATCAACCCCTCCCCCCCTTCACTTTTCTCTTCTGCAGACTAAACAGACCCAAATCCCTTCGCCTCTCCTCATAGGTCACAAGTTCCAGCCCCCTAATCATTTTGGTCGCCCTCCACTGGACCCTCTCCAACGCATCCACATCCTTTCTATAGTGGGGGGCCCAGAACTGGACACACACTCCAGATGTGGCCTCACCAGAGCTGAATAAAGGGGAATAATCACTTCTCTAGATCTGCTGGCCATGCTCCTCCGAATGCACCTAATAAGCCATTAGCCCTCTTGGCTACCAGGGCACACTGTTGACTCATGTCCAGCCTCTCATCCACTGTAACCCCCAGGCCCTTTTCTGCAGAACTGCTACTTAGCCAGTTGGCCCCCAACCTGTAACTATGCTTGGGATTCTTCTCTCCCAAGGGCAGGAGTCTGCCCTTGTCCTTGTTGAACCTCATCAGATTTCTTTTGGCCTAATCCTCTAATTTGTCCAGGTCACTCTGGACCCTTCCCTGCCCTCCAGCATATCTACCTCTTCCCCAGCTTAGTGTCATCCACAAACTTGCTGAGGGTGCAATCCATCCCCTCAGCCATGTCATTAATAAAGATATTGAACAAAACTGGTCCTAGAACTAATCCTTGGGGCACTCTGCTAGAAACCAACCGCCATCCTGACATTGAGCCATTGATCACTACCCGCTGGGCCCGGCCTTCTAGCCAGCTTTCTATCCATCATACAGTACATTTATCCAATCCACAGTCCCTTAACTTGCTGGCAAGAATATTGTGGGAGACCGTATCAAAAGCCTTGCTAAAGTCAAGGTCTATCACATCCACTGACTTTCCCACGTCCACAGAGCCAGTTACCTCATCATAGAAGCTAATCAGACTGGTCAGGCAATCCACAGCATACTAGGAATGGAAGGGACCTCGAGAGGTCATCGAGTCCAGTCCCCTGCCCTCATGGCAGGACCCAGTACTGTCTAGACCAGGGGTCTCCAAACTTTTCAGCCCGAGGGCCGCATTAACTATCAAACAGCAGTTCGGGGGCCGACTACACACTTGAGGTCCAAATAAAAAACAATCAAAACATGGATGTTGTTTTTAATTATTTATTTAATATTATTTTATTCAGTTATTATTTAATAACACATTGATACACTACACATGAACACCTGTATTAGTGTGAATGGTGAAATTGTTTCCTGGATGCCAAAACAGCAGACATTTCTGGCTTTGCGAATCCGTTTCTCCCGGAAGGGGGGTGGGGGGGCTTTTCCCCCTGCTCTCCCCTTCCTCTGCACGCTGTCCTCCCCTCCTTCTTGCCACCACTCACTCCTTCCCCCCCCCCCGGGCGGAAGGGGTCACCTTTTTAAAGTTCCCGCCGGGGTTCACGTTCCCCCGCACGTCGCCGGGCGGGCGTTACCACCACCGCCCATCCTGCCCCCTGATTGGCCGGCTGCCCTGTCAGTCTGGGCGGGGGAACGCCGCCCGTGCTAACCCCCGCCCCCTGCGCCGTTTGCCGCCGCGCGGCCGCTTGTCAGCAGAGCGGCCCGCTTCTCCTGCCCCGGCGCGGCGTGAGTACACGCCGCACACCCCTGACAGGGCCCCCCCCCGGCAAGAAGGGCCCGTTCGGCGGCGCCCCAGGGACGGTCTCCACGGGCCGGATGAGAGGGCCTTGCGGGCCGCAGTTTGGAGACCCCTGGTCTAGACCATCCCTGATAGACATTTATCTAATCTACTCTTCAATATCTCCAGAGATGGGGATTCCACAACCTCTCTGGGCAATTTATTCCAGTGTTTAACCACCTTGACAGTTAGGAACTTTTTCCTAATGTCCAACCTAAACCTCCCTTGCTGCAGTTTAAGCCCATTGCTTCTTGTTCAGTGGCCAAAATGAACAAGTTTTCTCCCTCCTCCTTATGACACCCTTTTAGATACCTGAAAACTGCTATCATGTCCCCCCTCAATCTTCTCTTTTCCAAACTATACAAGCCCAATTCTTTCAGCCTTCCTTCATAGGTCATGTTCTTTATACTTTTCATCATTCTTGTTGCTCTTCTCTGGATCCTCTCCAATTTCTCCCTATACTTCTTGAAATGCAGTGCCCAGAACTGGACACAATACTCCAAGGCTGTGTCTACACTGGCATGAATTTCCAGAAATGCTTAAAACATAATAGTTTTCGTTATAAGTATTTCCGGAAAGAGAGCGCCTACATTGGCAGGCTGCTTTTCCGGGAAAAGGGCTTTTTCCGGAAAAGCATCTGTGGCCAATGTAGATGCGCTTTTCCGGAAAAGGGCCCCGATCGTCGTTTTCGCGATCGGGGCTTTTTTCCGGAAAAGACTACTGGGCTGTCAACACTGGCCCTTTTCCAGAACAGGGTTCCGGAATAAGGACTTATGCCTGAGCGGGAGCAGCGTAGCTTTTCCGGAATAGCGGCTGATTTTGTACAGTAGAGCGTCGTTGCTTTTCCGGAAATTCAAGGGCCAGTGTAGACAGCTCGTAGCTTATTCCGGAAAAGCAGCTGATTTTCTGGAATAAGTGGCCCAGTGTAGACACAGCCCATCTGAGGCCTAACCAGTGCAGAGTAGAGCGGAAGAATGACTTCTCAAGTCTTGCTCACAACATACCTGTTAATGCATCCCAGCATCATGTTTGCTTTTTTTGCAACAGCACCACATTGCTGACTCATATTCAGCTTGTGGTCCACTATAAGCCCTAGATTCCTTTCTGCCGTACTCCTTCCTAGACAGTCACTTCCAATTCTGTATGTGTGAAACTGATTGTTCCTTCCTAAGTGGAGCACTTTGCATTTGTCCTTATTAATCTTTATCCTGTTTACCTCAGACCATTTCTCCAATTTGTCCAGATCACTTTGAATTATGACCCTATCCTCCAGAGCAGTCGCAACCCCTCCCAGCTTGGTATCATCTGCAAACTTAATACGCGTACTCTGTATGCCGATATCTACATCGTCTGACCTGCTTTGGGCAGGGGGCGGGACTCGATGACTCCAGAGGTCTCTGCCAGCCCTGGGATTCTGTGCCATTCCTGTAAGAGCACTAGGGAAATGTGGTCTAGATGAAATTACAGTAAGGTGGGTAAAGTAAGGTGGTTGAAAGCCCATATTCGAAGAGTTGCTATCAGTGGGTTGCTCTCAAACTAGGAAGGTGCATCTAGTGGAGTCCTGCAGGAGTCAGTCCTGGGTTTGGTACTGCTCAATGTTTTCTCTGATGACTTGGATAATGGAGTGGAAACCTGCAAACACCTCAAGCTGGGAGGGTTGCAAGCATCTTGGAGGACAGGATTAGAATTCAAAACAAGCCTGGATAATTGGTCTGAATTCAAGGAGATGAAAGTAAATCAACACAAGTGCAAAATACTTCACTGGGGAAAGGAAAAAATCAAATGCACAACAACAGAATGGGGGAGAACTGGCTCTGTGATAGTACTGCTAAAAAGGGTCTGGGGTTAGAGTAGGTTACAAACTGAACATGGGTCACTCACATGATGCAGCTGCGAAAAGGCTGATGTCACCTCGAGTATACACCCTGACTGGAATTGTGTGTGAAAAACACAGGACACAAATGTCCTGCTATACTGGGCACTGGGCAAGGCCTCAGCTGAAGAACTCGGTCTAATTCCAGGTGCCACCTTTTAGGAAAGATACGTACAGATTGGAGAGAATCCAGAGGACAGTAACAAAAGTGATAAAGGGCTAGGAAAGCCGTGCTGTGCGGAAAGGTGAGAGCCACTGCTCTGTTCAGTTTTGAGAAAAGCAGCCTGGGACAGAGGACCTGATAACAGGTTTCTAACTGTAAGGCAGGCGTCGGCGACCTTCAGCACACAAGTCATCAGAATAATCTGCTGACGTGCCACAAGACATTCTGTTTACATTGACTGTCCACAGGTGCAGCTCCCGATAGCAAGGGTTCACCATACCTGGCTAGTGTGCTGCCCACCACTGTCTGCGTCTCCCATTAACCCGGAGCAGCTTGTACATAGAATCATAGAATAATAGGACTGGAAGGGACCTCAGGTCATCGAGTCCAGCCCCCCGCCCTCAAGGCAGGATCAACCTCCGTCTACACCATCCCTGACAGATGTCTATCCAACCTGTTCTTAAATATCTCCAGAGAGGGAGATTCCACCACCTCCTTGGCAATTTATTCCAATATAAATCCCATTTAATCAGTTAACCGGTTAAGCATTATGTTTAAATGCTTAACTGGGGGCAGGCAAGGGCTTCTCTGCCCAGCCCAGGCCTACCATAGGCAGGAGCTGCTCCAGCTGGGCTGAAGCCCCCCCCCTTCTCCCACAACAGGCTGCTCTGGCCTGGCTGGGCCCGCCGCACTGCACCACAGGCCCAACCGGGCTGGAGCAGCCCACACTGTGTTGGGTGGGGGGCTACTCCAAGCCCAGCCAAGATGTAAGCGGCAGGAGTGATGCTTACCAGTTAACAATTCACATCCCTACGTACTGTAGTCACTGGGAGCTACAGGGAGGCTGTGCCTTCAGATGGTCAAACAAAACTTGATGAGCTCGTGCTTGAGGTCCCTTCCTGACCTACGTTTCAATGGTTCCACTGTTCTATTTTTTATGAGATTAAAAGTTTGGGTGATAAATGCTGACTTCAGTCAAGTTAATTAAAAAGTTGTGCAGTCCCAGTTGCCCAATCTTTTTAATTAAAAAACTAGAATGACAAGCACGGTGCACACTAGCTGGATTAAAAGTTGGCTGACTAACAGATCTCAAACTATAACTGTGGAGCCATCAAAGAGGTGTATTTCTCATGGGGCACTGCAGGCATCAATTAATCATAGAATACTAGGACTGGAAGGGGCCTCGAGAGGTCATCAAGTCCAGTCCCCTGCCCTCATGGCAGGACCCAGTACTGTCTAGACCATCCCTGACAGACATTTATCTAACCTGTTCTTCAATATCTCCAGAGATGGGGATTCCACAACCTCCCTGGGCAACTTATTCCAGTGTTTGACCACCCTGACAGTTTGGAACTTTTTCCTAATGTCCAACCTAAACCTCCCTTGCTGCAGTTTAAGCCCATTGCTTCTTGTTCTATCCTCAGAGGCCAAGATGAACAAGTTTTCTCCCTCCTCCTTATGACGCCCTTTTAGATACCTGAAAACTGCTATCATGTCCACCCTCAATCTTCTCCTTTCTAAACTAAACAAACCCAATTCCTTCAGCCTTCCCTCATAGGTCATGTTCTCTAGACCTTTAATCATTCTTGTTGCTCTTCTCTGGACCCTCTCCAATTTTTCCACATCTTTCTTGAAATGCGGTGCCCAGAACTGGACACAATACTCCAACTCATAGAATCATAGAACTGGAAGAGACCTCAGGAGGTCATCAAGTCCAGCCCCCTGCTCTACGCAGGACCAATTCCAACTAAATCAACCCAGCCAGGGCTTTGTCAAGCCGAGACTTAAACACCTCTAGGAATGGAGACGCCACTACTTCCCTAGGTAACCCATCCCAGTGCTTCACCACCCTCCTAGTGAAATAGTTGTTCCTAATATCCAACCTGGACCTCTCCCACCACAACTTGAGACCATTGCTCCTTGTTCTGCCATCTGTCACTACTGAGAACAGCCTCTCTCCATCCTCTTTGGAACCTCCCTTCAGGAAGCTGAAGGTTGCTCTCAAATCCCCCCTTACTCTTCGCTTCTGCAGACTAAACAGACCCAAGTCCCTCAGCCTCTCCTCATAAGTCATATGCTCCAGCCCCCTAATCATTTTGGTTGCCCTCTGCTGGACCCTCTCCAATGCGTCCACATCCTTTTTGTAGTGGGGGGCCCAGAACTGGACACAATACTCCAGATGCGGCCTCACCAAAGCCGAATAAAGGGGAATGATGACATCTCTGGATCTGCTGGCAATGCTCCTCTTAATGCAACCTAATATGCCATTAGCCTTCTTGGCTACAAGGGCACACTGTTGACTCATATCTAGCTTCTCATCCACTGTAACCCCCAGGTCCTTTTCTGCAGAACTACTACTTAACCGGTTGGTCCCCACCTTGTAACCATGCTTGGGATTCTTCCATCCCAAGTGCAGGACTCTACACTTGTCCTTGTTGAACCTCATCAGATTTCTTGTGGCCCAATCCTCCAATTTGTCTAAGTCAATCTGTACCCTATCTCTGCCCTTAAGCGTATCTACCTCTCCCCCTAGCTTAGTGTCATCCGCAAACTTGCTGAGGGTGCAATCCATCCCCTCATCCAGATCATTAATAAAGATACTGAACAAAACCGGTCCTAGAACCTAACCTTGGGGCACTCTGCTGGAAACCAACCGCCATCCTGACATCGAGCCATTGATCACTACCCGCTGGGCCCGGCCTTCTAGCCAGCTTTCTATCCATCTTACCGTCCATTTATCCAATCCACAATCCCTTAACTTGCTGGCAAGAATATTGTGGGAGACCGTATCAAAAGCCTTGCTAAAGTCAAGGTATATCACATCCACCGACTTCCCCATGTCCACTGAGCCAGTTACCTCATCATAGAAGCTAATCAGATTGGTCAGGCACGACTTGCCCTTTGTGAATCCATGCTGACTATTCCTAATCACTTTCCTCTCATCCAAGTGCCTCAATATGGATTCCTTAAGGATCCCTTCCATGATTTTTCCAGGAACCGAGGTAAGACTGACCGGCCTATAGTTCCCTGGATCATCATCCTTCCCTTTTTTGAAGATGGGCACTACATTTGCCTTTTTCCAGTCATCCGGGATTTCTCCCGATCTCCAAGACTTTTTAAAGATAATAGCCAAAGGCTCCACAATGACATTTGCCAACTCCCTCAGTACCCTCGGATGCACTAAGTCTGGACCCAGGACTGAGGCCTAACCAGTGCAGAGTAGAGCGGAAGAATGACTTCTCACGTCTTGCTCCCAACACACCTGTTAATACATCTCAGAATCATGTTTGCTTTCTTTGCAACAGCATCACACTGCTGACTCATATTCAACTTGTGGTCCACTATGACCCCTAGATACCTTTCTGCCGTACTCCTTCCCAGACCATCACTTCCCATTCTGTATGTGTGAAACTGATTGTTCCGTCCTAAGTGGAGCACTTTGCATTTGTCTTTATTAAACTTCATCCTATTTATCTCAGACCATTTCTACAATTTGTCCAGGTCATTTTGAATTATAACCCTAACCTCCAGATTAGTCGCAATCCCTCCCTGCTTGGTATCATCTGCATACTTAAGAAGCGTACTTTCTATACCAATATCTAAATCGTTGATGAAGATATTGAATAGAGCCGGTCCCAAAACAGACCCCTGCGGAACCCCACTTGTTATGCCTTTTCAGCAGGATTGTGAACCGTTAATAACTACTCTCTGAGTACGGTTATCCAGCCAGTTATGCACCCACCTTATAGTAACCCCATCTAAGTTGTATTTACCTAGTTTATCGATAAGAATATCATGCGAGACCGTATCAAATGCCTTACTAAAGTCTAGGTATACCACATCCACCGCTTCTCCCTTATCCACAAGACTCGTTATCCTATCAAAGAAAGCTATCAGATTGGTTTGACATGATTTGTTCTTTACAAATCCATGCTGGCTGTTCCCTATCACCTGGCCACTTTCCAAGGCTGTGTCTACACTGGGCCACTTATTCCGGAAAAGCAGCCACTTTTCCGGAATAAGCTGAGAGCTGTCTACACTTGAATTTCCTTGAATTTCCGGAAAAGCACTGACGATCTACTGTAAGAAATCAGCTGCTTTTCCAGAAAAACTATGCTGCTCCCGCTCAGGAAAAAGTCCAGTGTAGACAGCCCAGTAGTCTTTTCTGCAAAAAAGCCCCAATCGCAAAAATGACGATCGGGGCTTTTTTCCGGAAAAGCGCGTCTACATTGGCCACGGATGCTTTTCCGGAAAAAGGGCTTTTCCAGAAAAGCATCCTGCCAATGTAGACGCTCTTTTTCCGGAAATACTTATAACGGAAAACTGTTCCGTTTTAAGCATTTCCGAAAAAAGTTGCCAGTGTAGATGTAGCCCAAGTGTTTACAGATGATTTCCTTAATTACTTGCTCCATTATCTTCCCTGGCCCTAGCCTATGTAACATTTTTATGAGTGACCTGAAAGAAAACAAAGTCATCAGATAAAGTTTGCAGAGGACACAAAAACTGGGGGAGTGGTAAATCATGAGAAGAACAGGGCACTGACTCAGAGCCATTTGGATCACTTGGAGAATTGAGAACAAGTGAACAATATGCATTTAATATGGCCAAAAGTCAAGTTATACATCAAGGAACAAAGACTGTCAGCCATGCTTACAGGACGGGGGATTCCCTCCTAGGAAACAGGGACTGTAAAAAGATTTGGGGTGGGGGGAATGTACAAGCTCCCAGGGTGGCAGGGTCCAAAGAGCTAATGAGATCTTGGGTTGTATAAAGATCTTGGAATCTTGAGTCTCAGTATGATGCTGCTGCCATCAGGAGAGATGAATAAGACTGGGACTTTTCAGCTTGGAAAAGAGAGGACTTAAGGGGAGATATGGTAGACGTCTATAAAATCAAGACTGGTACTAAGAATGTGAATAAGAAACTGTTATTTACTTGTTCCCATAACACAAGAACTAGGGGTCAGAAAATGAAATGAATAAGCAGCAAGTTTAAAAACAAACCAAAGGAAGTTTTTCTTCACTCCGTGCACAGTCAACCTGTGGAACTCCTTGCCAGGGGATGTGGCGAAGACCAGAACTTTACCAGGGTTCAAAGAAGAGCTAGATAGATGCATGGAGGTTAGGTCCATCAATGGCTATTAGCCAGGCTGGGTAGGGGTGGTGTCCCTGGCCTCTGTCTGGAAATGGGTGACAGGACAGGGATCATGTGAGGATTCCCTGTTGCATTCACTCCCTCTGGGGCACTTGGCATTGGCCGCTGCCAGCCGACAGGACACTGGGCTGGATGGACCTTTGCTCTGACTGGGCCGGTCTGATGCGCTGCAGCCGGGCAGCCCAGGCCTGTGGCCCAAGGCTCAGATTGGAGTAAAACGGCCCCGTTCACACTGGGCTGCAGGCGGGAGTAGGGCCAAGCAGCGAAGAGCCCAGGGGCCACTACCCCACCACCTGTGTCAAACCCAGCCCCCCCCACTCCTCCCCTGACTGGTCCCGCCCCACTCCCCACTATCCCACACTGCCCCCTCCGACTGGTCCCGCCCCCTCCCCACTATCCCACACTGCCCCCCCCCGAACTGGTCCCGCCCCCTCCCCACTATCCCACACTGCCCCCCCCCGAACTGGTCCCACCCCCTCCCCACTATCCCACACTGCTCCCCCCTCGAACCGGTCCCGCCCCCTCCCCACTATCCCACACTGCTCCCCCCTCGAACCGGTCCTGCCCCCTCCCCACTATCCCACACTGCTCCCCCCTCGAACCGGTCCTGCCCCCTCCCCACTATCCCACACTGCCCCCCCCGAACTGGTCCCGCCCCCTCCCCACTATCCCGCACTGCCCCCCCCCGAACCGGCCCCGCCCCCTCCCCACTATCCCACACTGCCCCCCCCTCGAACCGGTCCTGCCCCCTCCCCACTATCCCACACTGCCCCCCCCTCGAACCGGTCCTGCCCCCTCCCCACTATCCCGCACTGCCCCCCCCCGAACCGGCCCCGCCCCCTCCCCACTATCCCACACTGCCCCCCCCTCGAACCGGTCCCGCCCACTCCCCACTATCCCCCACTGCCCCCCCCTTGAACCGGTCCCGCCCCCTCCCCACTATCCCGCACTGCCCCCCCCCCCCCGAACTGGTCCCGCCCCCTCCCCACTATCCCGCACTGCCCCCCCCGAACCGGCCCCGCCCCCTCCCCACTATCCCGCACTGCCCCCCCCCCGAACTGGTCCCGCCCCCTCCCCACTATCCCGCACTGCCCCCCCCTTGAACCGGTCCTGCCCCCTCCCCACTATCCCGCACTGCCCCCCCCGAACTGGTCCCGCCCCCTCCCCACTATCCCCCACTGCCCCCCCCCCCCGAACCGGCCCCGCCCCCTCCCCACTATCCCCCACTGCCCCCCCCGAACCGGCCCCGCCCCCTCCCCACTATCCCACACTGCCCCCCCCCCCGAACCGGTCCCGCCCCCCATCCCGCACTGCCCCCCCGAACCGGTCCTACCCCGCCACGAGGATGATGACGCGCAGCGGGTGGCGCAGCACGGTGACGAGGCAGAGGCCCAGCGCCGGCCCGAAGGCGATGCAGGTGCAGCCCCAGAACACCGCGAGCGTCATGGCGGCCGGCCCGGCTCGCGCCCCGGCACGGCCCTTCCGGGAGCCCCGTGACGTCACATCCCGCAGCGGGCGCCTTCAAAGGGCAACGCCGGTGGGCCCCCCCCCGCCCGGGACCCTGAGCCGCGAGGGGCCGCAGGAGGCTCCCGGGCAGGTGCGGAATGACTGTTGTGCGTGCGGGGGTGCACCACCCGCCGACACGGGCTGGGCGGGGCCTCGGCCTATCAGCTGGGCAGGACCCCCCAGCCCGCAGGAGAGGGGGCCAAGGGGGGGGAGTCTCGGGTGGGGTGGGGGGAGGAGGCCGAGGAGGGTGGGGGGGAGTCTCGGGTGGGGTGGGGGGAGGAGGCCGAGGAGGGTGGGGGGAGTCTCGGGTGGGGTGGGGGGAGGAGGCCGAGGAGGGCGGGGGGAGTCTCGGGTGGGGTGGGGGGAGGAGGCCGAGGCGGGGGCGGGGGGAGTCTCGGGGGGGATGGAGGCCGAGGAGGGCGGGGGGAGTCTCGGGTGGGGTGGGGGGAGGAGGCGGGGGCGGGGGGAGTCTCGGGTGGGGTGGGGGGAGGAGGCTGAGGCGGGGGTGGGGGAGTCTCGGGGGGGACGGAGGCTGGGGCGGGGGGAGTCTCGGGTGGGGTGGGGGGAGGAGGCTGAGGCGGGGGCGGGGGGAGTCTCGGGTGGGGTGGGGGGAGGAGGCTGAGGCTGAGGCGGGGGTGGGGGAGTCTCGGGGGGGACAGAGGCTGGGGCGGGGGGAGTCTCGGGTGGGGTGGGGGGAGTCTCGGGGGGGGATGGAGGCCGAGGAGGGTGGGGGGAGTCTCGGGTGGGGTGGGGGGAGGAGGCTGAGGAGGGCGGGGGGAGTCTCGGGTGGGGTGGGGGGAGGAGGCTGAGGCGGGGGCGGGGGGAGTCTCGGGGGGGATGGAGGCCGAGGAGGGCGGGGGGAGTCTCGGGTGGGGTGGGGGGAGGAGGCCGGGGAGGGCGGGGGGAGTCTCGGGTGGGGTGGGGTGGGGGGATGGAGGCCGAGGAGGGCGGGGGGAGTCTCGGGTGGGGTGGGGTGGGGGGATGGAGGCTGAGGAGGGTGGGGGGAGTCTCGGGTGGGGTGGGGGGAGGAGGCCGAGGCGGGGGCGGGGGGAGTCTCGGGTGGGGCGGGGGGAGTCTCGGGTGGGGTGGGGGGAGGAGGCTGAGGCGGGGGCGGGGGGAGTCTCGGGGGGGATGGAGGCCGAGGAGGGCGGGGGGAGTCTCGGGTGGGGTGGGGGGAGGAGGCTGAGGAGGGCGGGGGGAGTCTCGGGTGGGGTGGGGGAAGGAGGCTGAGGCGGGGGCGGGGGGAGTCTCGGGGGGGATGGAGGCCGAGGAGGGCGGGGGGAGTCTCGGGTGGGGTGGGGGGAGGAGGCTGAGGAGGGCGGGGGGAGTCTCGGGTGGGGTGGGGGGAGGAGGCTGAGGCGGGGGCGGGGGGAGTCTCGGGTGGGGTGGGGGGACGGAGGCCGAGGAGGGTGGGGGGAGTCTCGGGCGGGGGGGGGGGGGAGGCCGAGGAGGGTGGGGGGAGTCTCGGGTGGGGTGGGGTGGGGGGATGGAGGCCGAGGAGGGTGGGGGGAGTCTCGGGTGGGGTGGGGTGGGGGGATGGAGGCCGAGGAGGGTGGGGGGAGTCTCGGGTGGGGTGGGGGGAGGAGGCCGAGCCGGGGGCGGGGGGAGTCTCGGGTGGGGTGGGGGGAGGAGGCCGAGGCAGGGGTGGGGGGAGTCTCGGGTGGGGCATGGGGACGGAGGCTGGGGCGGGGGGAGTCTCGGGTGGGGTGGGGGGAGGAGGCTGAGGCGGGGGTGGAGGGAGTCTCGGGGGGGGATGGAGGCCGAGGAGGGCGGGGGGAGTCTCGGGTGGGGTGGGGGGAGGAGGCTGAGGAGGGCGGGGGGAGTCTCAGGTGGGGTGGGGGGAGGAGGCTGAGGCGGGGGCGGGGGGAGTCTCGGGGGGGATGGAGGCCGAGGAGGGCGGGGGGAGTCTCGGGTGGGGTGGGGGGAGGAGGCTGAGGCTGGGGTGGGGGGAGTCTCGGGGGGATGGAGGCCGAGGAGGGCGGGGGGAGTCTCGGGTGGGGTGGGGGGAGGAGGCTGAGGCGGGGGTGGGGGGAGTCTCGGGGGGATGGAGGCCGAGGAGGGCGGGGGGAGTCTCGGGTCGGCCTGGGAATGAAGGCTGAGGAGTGCGTGGGGGGAGTCTCGGGTGGGGTGGGGGGATGGAGGCCGAGGAGGGTGGGGGGAGTCTCGGGTGGGGTGGGGGGAGGAGGCTGAGGCTGGGGCGGGGGGAGTCTCGGGTGGGGTGGGGGGAGGAGGCTGAGGCGGGGGTGGGGGGAATCTCTGGTGGGGCATGGGGATGGAGGCCAGGGGCGGGGAGATTTTCGGGTGAGGTGTGGGGCCTGGCAGAGCTGGAGTGCCTGGTAGACCCAGCAGGCCATGAGCTCCCACTGTATGAGACAGCAAGTCCCCCAAAGACGTGCGGGACTCTGGGTGAGGCCCAGACCGAGGGGTGCTGAGTGGGGGTCTGAGATCCCCGGCACTGGAGCAGGGGGCAGCAGGGTGTGTCTTTACGCCTGTACAAGGAGACAAGGCCTGCATGATGGGTGGCCCCAGTGAGGCAGGGAGGGTCCCTCCACGTGCAGAGTCCAGCAAAGAATGAAGCCCCGTCACTGCCTTCCCACCAGGAAGGAGCAGGACAGAGCAGGCTGGGCTGAGGTGTCTCTTTCCTGCCTCACAGCACGAGGCGGCCCTGCTGCGGGCTTTGTTCACCTAAGGCCTGAACCCCCTTTCATAGGGTTGCCAGACAGTTTCAACAAAAATCCCAGACACACTTGACATGACATCACAATCTACATCACATCTGATTTAGAAAATACCGGACATTTCTATTGTCCCAGTTTGTTTCCCGAACAGAAAGCTCAAATACTGGAGAGTCCGGTTCCAAACCCGACACCTGGCCACCCTCCCTTTTCATCGCCACGACTCGTACACCGTGCTGCCATGGAGAGGAGCCTCGTGCAGGCCCTGCCGGGCGTCTGGGTGCCGTGAGCCCATGGTCCCTTGGAGAGTCTGCCACTTTTGGGTGGAGCTGGCTCAGCGCCTAGGCTGTGCCTAGCAGAGACCTGGGAGGAGAGGAACATCAAAGCTTCTTGGATCCTACCCCAGAGCAGAGTGCTGACACTCCCTCCCTGAGCTCCAGGAACGGGTCTGCCAGGAATCAGGGTCAGGAGCCCCACCACGGGGCCCAGAGTTCAGCCAAGCCAAACCACAGGCTGAGCACAGAGGATCCACCTGTTTCCTGAGGTGGGTGGGTCTGATCAGTCACTTGGGCCAGGCCCTGCCTGGACCCCACAACCCCAACTGGAGGTAGCTTAGCAAGAGGCCATGCAAACAAGGAGGGAAGCGGCCTGTAAACCAAATGGCTGCTGCAGGGATATCCCAGCCTGATATCCCTGCCTGGCAGGGAGCTTCCCTGAGATAGCCCCCAGCCCTCCATACCCCCAAGTTACCTCCACCCTATGAGCTGCCCTGAACTGGGTTCTCATGCGTCAGAGTCAGAGCGCTGCTCTCCATTACCCGCCACTGCCCCAACGGACAGGCAGCTCCTGCAGTCATAACATCAGAACGGCCGTGCTGGGTCAGACAAAGGTCCATCTAGCCCAGTATCCTGTCTGCTGACAGTGGCCAGCACCAGGTGCCCCAGAGGGGGTGGACTCAAGACAATGATCAAGCGATTTGTCTCCTGCCATCCCTCTCCAGCCTCTGACAAACAGAGGCCAGGGACCCCATTTTATCCCCTGGCTAATAGCCTTTTATGGACCTAACCTCCATGAAATTATCTAGCTTCTCTTTAAACTCTGTTCTAGTCCTAGCCTTCACAGCCTCCTCTGGCAAGGAGTTCCACAGGTTGACTACACGCTGTGTGAAGAATTTTCTTTTATTAGTTTTAAACCTGCTCCCCATTAATTTCATTTGGTGTCCTCTAGTTCTTCTATTATGGGAACTAATGAAAACTTTATTTAACGGCCCTCTCCACACCACTCATGCTTTTATAGACCTCTATCATATCCCCCCTCAGTCTCCTCTTTTCTAAACTGAAAAGTCCCAGTCGCTTTAACCTCTCCTCATATGGGACCCGTTCCAAACCCCTAATCATTTTAGTTGCCCTTTTCTGAACCCTTTCCAAGGCCAAAATATCTTTTTTGAGGTGAGGAGACCACATCTGTACACAGTATTCAAGATGTGGGTGTACCATAGTTTTATACAGGGGCAATAAGATATTCTGGGTCTTATTTTCTATCCCTTTCTTAATAATTCCTAACATTCTTTTTGACCGCCGCTGCACACTGCGTGGAAGTTTTCAGAGAACTGTCCACGATAACTCCAAGATCTCTTTCCTGATTTGTCGTAGCCAAATTAGCCCCCATCATACTGTACGTATAGTTGGGGTTATTTTTCCCAATGTGCATTCTCAGTCTGGCCTGAGAATCCCTGGCAGGATGCTGCTGCTCCTCTGAGCTCCCTGGTTTGTCTGCGGCTGGAAGCAGCCTGAGGGTCACCTCCAGCCCTAGGAACACTGAGCAGGCCTCTGACACCAGCCACAAGTAGAGATTGCCGCTGCGAGGGCCCAGCACAGACACGCTCTAGGGTCAGCAGCATCTGAGCTACAGGAGCCTTGGGGACACCGAGCTGTGGAAGGGGGTTTCCATGCTTCATAGTACTGGCTGCACTGTTCTCATAGTGGGTAGTGTAGGGGTCAGTCAAAGGTCAGAGCCAGGGTCACTTGGGGGGCCTGAGGGCCAAGCCCTGGCTCTGAGGTGGGGGTGCAGGTAAAGGGATCGCTCGGCTGGCAAGTGCACCACTGAGGCAGGTGGATACAATGGATGTGGCTCACGAGGCGGGTGTGACAGCCTGAGCCCCGACATCACCCAGGGGGTGCGTCTAGACTGGCAAGATTTGCGCAAGAGCACTGACTTGTAGTGTACAAAATCAGTGCTTCTTGTGCAAATACTTTCACGCTCCCGTGCAAGAAAAAGCCCTCTTGTGCAAGAATACGTGTGCAAGAGGGCCAGTGTAGACAGGGAAGAACTGTTTTGCGCAAAAAAGCCCCGATGGCTAAAATGGCGATGAGGCCTTTCTTGCGCAAAATCGTGTCTAGACCGGCCACGGGTGCTTTTGCGCTAAAGCACTTTTTGCGCTAAAGCATCCGTGCCAATCTAGATGCGCTTTTGTGGAAATACTTTTAACGGAAAAACTTTTCTGCAAAATCATGCCAGTCTCGACGCAGCCAGGCAGTGCCCAGCACACACGCCCAGCGGCCCTCCCATCACTGCCCCACGAGGCATCCCCGCCTCTCTGGGGTCCGTTCTCACTGGCCGTGCCAGGACTAGGCAGCTGCTGCCCAGGGAGGCCCTTTGCACATTCCCACCAGTTGTGGCGGGTAATAGAGAAATCCCAGGCTGGGTTGCTGAAAGCCGCCCATGCGCTGAGCCTTCCCGGAGGGTTCTCTCACTCACGCCCTTCAAAATTACCAGCTCCAAGAACTCCTGCATCCAACCCAGCTCACAAGGGTTTTTACAAGAACATTTGTAACACACTGAAGCACAAATCCAGGTGGAGGGGTCACCCCACCCTGCAGCCCTTGCATGCCACACAGCGCCTTGGCGAGGTAACATCCACCTGGGCTGCTTACAACCAGTCCTCCAGCATGTGTGTCTGTGGAACCACAGCCTGCCAGCCTCATGCTGCAGGGTGACCCCAGCACATCCTAGCTCACACCGTCCCCCAGAAACGCACGTCCTGCTCTGCTCAGCCCTCTCCTGGGTAGCACAAAGATTCAGTCTGTTACGGGGCCAGTTTATTCCCTTAGTTACCCCGACCCTGCAATGGACACACGCTGGCTTGGATCAAACAGCACCCGCTTATTAACTGCAATGTAAAAAGAGCAAACCACTCGTCATCCCAGCCCATCAGTTCTGCTCCCAGCCTCTGCTCCCCTCCCCGTTCTGCATGGGGACAGCCCTGGGTTCTTCCTCCCAGGCGGGCCCAGGGCGGGGTAGCACAGAGGAAACACCCCTTCCCAGTTGCTCGGGGTGGGTGCTGGGCTCTTTCTGCGGAGGGAAGAGCGCTCTGCCTGCAGGTTGTCTGTCTGGCCATCCTGCCCCAGCAGCTCAGACCACATGGCTCTGAGCTGGGGACGTTCATCCCAGCTGGTTCCAGCCCTGGCTAGTCCCAGTAGTGGGAGGCCATGGAGACTGGCTGCACTGGTCTCTCTGTGCGCCCCCCCCCCCCCCGTGTCAGATCCCACCTCCTGCCCCAGGGCTTACCTGTGTATGGAGGAAAGCTGGCGTACTGGGTGGGCAGGACTGACCCTGCCACTGCAGGGACTAGAGCAGGAGCTAAAAGCCAGCTGGCTCTTGGCTAGGCTGTACAGTAGATGCCCCTCTCAGTGCCTCTTGGTTACACACACCTGCTTGGCTGACAGCTGCCTGCATCTGCCACAAGGGGCTGAGGCAGAGGTGGGGAACCTAAGGCCTCCTCCTGCCCAGACTCTTCACCCCACCCTGCTCCTGCACCCCCCCTCCTGCCCAGACCCTGCTCCTGCAACCCTCACCCTGCTCAGACCCCACTTCATTCCTGCAACCCCTCCCACCTAGAACCTTCCACCCCCTATTCCTAGCCCACTCCTGCCCCCCCTCCTTCCCAGACCCCCACTCCACACCTGCACCCTGCCCACCAGACCCCACTCCCCAAGCCTGCTTCCCTGCAGCCCCCTTCCACACAGAACCCCACAAAATCTAGTAGGTGGGCCCCCTAGGCTCTGGTGTGCAAGGGGAATATGCGGAGTCTTCCTCTGCAGGGAGGTGGGGGTTGCTTTTGTTTCTTTTTTTGCTTTGTCCGTGGGTCAGCAGCCCCTACCCAAACACGTTCCCCCTCTCGGGCTGGGGCCTCCCTGCAGGCTGCCAGCAGTGGCAGAGTAAGCCCAGGGCAGCATGTTCACCCTTCTGTGGGCTGGACAGCCGTCTGGCACATGCGCACACACACCCCCATCGCAGGTAGCGTGCAGATTGCTGTAGCTGGGCCATCAGCTTGGCTTTTCCCTCACGGGCTGGCTTGTTGCTGGAACCAAAAGGGGAAAGTAGACGAGTCACCCCACCCTGCAGCCACACTCAGGAGGGAACTGAGGGGCACCCCAGAGAGAGAACGGACTAAAGTCTGCAGCTCCCAGGGCTGTTTTCCGTGGCGTTGTATCTCAGTGGACGGGCGTCTCGCTCACCACCAGGAGCTGGTCCAGTAAAAGCTCCTACCTCTCGGGCACAGACACAGACGTGGGGGAAAGGTTCCTTTGGTTTTTGACCCCCAACCCCAGAAAATCAGGACAGCATCTCTCTCCTTTTGTGGAAGGCCCTGAAGGCAGCTGGGAGATTGCTCAGACTTGACTGAACCCAGGTGAAAGTAAATGAAGTTTCTTATAGGTACCGTTGAATTACACCCCCTGGGGGCACTCGGGGCAGGGGAGTATGATACCACGGTACCTGTAAGAAATGTAAGTGCGGGGAGCTCAGGGCAGGGCTGTGAGGGGTGCAGTCAGGGCAGGGGTGTGCAGGAGTGACAAGGGGCTCAGGAAACAGGGCGGGGTGAGTGCTGGGGGAACGCCAAGGACACTATTTCCAGGGGGGGGGGGCTGCAGCTGCACATACCCGGTCACTGCTGCTCTTCTTCCCCAGTCAGGAAGCAGGGGAAAGTGCAGAGTGTGCTGCATTCCTCCCCTGAGCAGCCAGAGCAAGAGGGGTGCCCAGTTGCAGGCCGAGGAGTTCGGTTTCAAGCTGACCTACATTCGGCTGCTTGTCCCAGGGGAAGGACAATGCCCGCATTCTCCACCAAGTGCTGCGGTCCCTTGCTCTGGAGCAGCGAGGGAGGCACCTCCCTGCCTCAGGCAGCAGCACTTTGGCTCAGGTCTCACTGGTGGTGCTGAGCAGGGTTAGCCCAGAGTCTCAGGGCTAGGGCTGCTGTTGGTCAAGAGTCTAGGGCTCTGGCCTCCTGGGCAGGGCAGAACCGAGCCTGTACGGTCTTTGACCCACAGCCTTCTGAGCGGGGCAGACAGGCTTTAGCCTGCCCAGCTAAGGCAGCCGGCAAACAGTCCAGGCTCCATCTCCAGGCACAGATATTGCACAGGCCTTCTGGCCTAGGGGTGAACAGGCCACACCCGGGGGATCTGGGCCCTGCCTATCCCACTGGGCCCCATCCCAGGGTCCAAACAGTGCCAAACAGTTTCACCGCTAGGTCAGCAGGGACCCTACCAAAACACACTGACCCCTGCTCCAGCACCAGTCTGGCTCCCCACTACTTCCTACCCCCCTCAGCAGACATGGCAGCCAGCTACTCCTCTCCAGGGGCACTGCACAAGCTCATGCTGCAGCACGGTGCACACACCTGTCCCTTCCCCAGCTCCCACACAGCTGAACTGCCGGGCCCTCCCTTTCTTCTTCCAGCAGGGAGGGCGGGGCAGGTTTGACTCCACCCACCGGGCCATGGCGTGGCCTCTGGCTCTCAAGTCCAGAGAGAGGCTGCTTGGCCTCACTGCCAGGCCACACGAGGCCCTGCCAGCACAACCAATGCCGAACCTGCAGAGCTAGCACCACTGCTGCCTGTGTGGGGCCTCGTCCAGGGATCTCTGGCCCAACAGCAATTACATGGTGAAATCAGACCAATCAGGAGTGCTCGCAGGACCTCAGCAGGGAAAGGGACAAGACAAACTCCCGGTCACTGGGGGTGAACATGTCACTGCGATCACTGCAGCTGTCCTGAGCCTCACAGCAAACCTGCACAATGGTCCAAAGACGGGCCCGGGAGCATGAGTTCATAGAACCACAGAGCTGGAAGAGCCCTCAGGAGTCATCAGGTCCAGCCCCCTGCACTAGGCAGGGCCAATCCCAACTAAATCAACCCGGCCAGGGCTGTGTCAAGCCGAGACTTAAACACCTCTAGGGATGGAGACTCCACTACTTCCCTAGGGAACCCAGCCCAGTGCTTCCCCACCCTCCTAGGGAAATAGTTTTTCCTAATATCCAGCTTGGACCTCTCCCACCACAACTTGAGCCCATTGCTCCTTGTTCTGCATCTGTCACTACTGAGAACAGCCTCTCTCCAGCCTCTTTGGAACCTCCCTTCAGGAAGTTGAAGGCTTCTCTCAAATCCCCCCTCACTCTTCGCTTCTGCAGACCAAAAAAACAGACCCAATTCCCTCAGCCTCTCCTCATAAGTCATATGCTCCAGCCCCCTAATCATTTTGGTTGCCCTCTGCTGGACCCTCTCCAATGCATCCACATCCCTTCTGTAGTGGGGGGCCCAGAACTGGACACAATACTCCAGATGCGGCCTCACCAAAGCCGAATAAAGGGGAATGATGACACCTCTGGATCTGCTGGCAATGCTCCTCTTAATGCAACCTAATATGCCATTAGCCTTCTTGGCTACAAGTGCACACTGTTGACTCATATCCAGCTTCTCATCCACTGTAACCCCCAGGTCCTTTTCTGCAGAACTACTACTTAACTGGTTGGTCCCCAGCCTGGAACAATATTTGGGATTCTTCCATCCCAAGTGCAGGACTCTACACTTGTCCTTGTTGAACCTCGTCAGATTTCTTGTGGCCCAATCCTCCAATTTGTCTAAGTCACTCTGGACCCTATCTCTGCCCTCAAGTGTATCTACCTCTCCCCCTAGCTTAATGTCATCTGCAAACTTGCTGAGGGTGCAATCCATCCCCCCCTCCAGGTCATTAATAAAGATATTGAACAAAACCAGTCCTAGAACCGAACCTTGGGGCACTCCGCTAGAAACCAACCGCCATCCTGACATCGAGCCATTGATCACTACCCACTGGGCCCGGCCTTCTAGCCATCTTTCTATCCATCTTACCGTCCATTTATCCAATCCACACTGAATTCATCACTTTACCAGATCCTGACAATCATGGACTGACCAGCACCGGGGCTACGTCTACACTGGCAGATTCTTGCACAAGGACTCTTTTGCGGAAGAGTTATTGTGCAAAAACTCTTCCAGAAGAGAGTGTCTACACTGGCATGTGCTTTTGCACAAGAGCATCCATGGCAGTGTGGACGCTCTCTTGCGCAGGAAAGCTCCGATGGCCATTTTAACCACAGGGGCTTCTTGCGCAAGAAATTCATGTTGCCTGTCTACACTGGCTTCCTCTGGAAGAGCTCTTGCGCAAGAGGGCTTCTTCCTGAGAGGGAGCGTCAGAGTTCTCGCGCAAAAAGCCCTAATTTTCTACAGTACAACATCAGTTTACTTGCACAAGAACGCGCAGCCAGTGTAGACAGGCGGCATGTTTTTGCGCAAGAGCGTGCCAGTGTAGACACAGCCTGGATGTGTGGCTCATTACATGAGCGTATAGCCCATAGCCCTTGCCCCCTTCCCTCTCCTCTGATGAGCCATTGCACCTGGAAGGGGCCTAACTCTGAGTGCTAAACCACTGGGGTTAGTCCTGCTCTGGGCAGGGGGCTGGACGCGCTGACCCGAGGCCTCTGGCAGCCCTGGGATTGTGATTTCTTCCCCCTTGTATTTAGCGGAGAGTTTCCAGGCTTGTCGCTCTCTGCGACAGAGTCTGGCCTAATAAAAGATGTGACCTCACCCACCTTGTCTTGGCCAGCTTTGCAGTGTTTGAGCCAAGGCATTGGGGCGGAGGGGTCCGGCTTGCTAATGGTCTCGGCCCACGGCTAAGCGCTCGCGGAGCCCCGCGGCTCTTGCCCAACCTTTGCCAGGGAGGAGCTGGGCGAGCTGTGTGAACGTAGGTGCTGAGGGTCCAAGTATAGGAGGTGACCCGAAGTGGGTCGGGGCTCAGCTAACTCACCCAAGAGCCAGAACCAGCGTGTGTCCAGCCCACCCCGGGCGGGGTTCCCCCGGCCCAGACACAGGCCTGGGCATAGAGGGACAGAGGAGCCCCGAGAAAAGGCTCTGAACAGGGCGAGGGCCCAAGGCCGTGTCATTATGGCGGAGACGCCTGCCAGCGCATCTCACGGGCAGCAGTTCCAGCTCCCGGCCGGGCCAGGCGCTGTGCCAGAGAATTAAACACCTCGCTAGACAGGAAAAGCTCTCAATGAGCGCAGCTCAGTTTGGCTTTGTGTTTTCTGTCACCTGTGTAGCCAACAACTTTTACATGAATCTTCGCCCCAAGCGCCAGTAAATAAACATCAGCTTGGTTTAACGGGCGCCATGCTGAAGCCTGGTGCTAGCACGTGTGTTGAACTGGGCTGAGCCTGGTGACTAGGCTGCCCTGCTCCCAACGAGGTAGTGGGTCGTGGACGTTGCAGGCATCCAGAAGACAAGGAAGTGGGCACGTGACTAACAAGATGGGATGGGCAAATCACTAGCTTGCAGCAGCCTAAGTCTATGCTGCCTGCAGCTGGCGCTTTGAGAGAACTCTCCTGGTGCACACAAACAAGACGCCCTGGTGCCATGAGCAGGTGGTAGCTAGCCACACACCAGTTCTCTCTCCAGTGTCACACTGCCCAGGATGTCTGCCCAGAACAATGATGCAAGCCTGGACCTGCAGAATTATGCAAATCCACCCAGCGACCACCCACCAGAGGTGGGACGAGGAGGGAGGGAGAAGCTAAGGGGATAGAGCAAGAACCTCGCCCCAAATCCCAGATATGATGGCACAAAAGAAGTGTGTCTTCAAACTGCCAGGAATCCTAATCCACAGTTCTTCAGAGCCACAAGGAAGGACTCCCTGCCTTTGAGAGGTGGAAAGGGGTAGCCCTGAGCTACAGCGGTGCCTGCTCCTACAGCATGGACAAACTGACCCAGGACATCAAACCCCAAAGACAGGGAAGCCCTATGTGGGCAAGTCTTCCACCCCCACCCCTCCTGATAGCAACTGGAGGGGGCTGGCTCCAGTGTACCCAGGCAGGCCAAGAGCCTCCTTGAAATGAGCTGGGAGGGACAGAGGCTTCCAGTTGCAGGCAGCTTCTCCTGCCCCCTACCCCACCCAGCTAGAGACCAGACATCTGTCCATCTTGTTAAACTTGCTTTAATTTTTGGACATGAAGACAGGACAGAGCCGATCTGGCTGTGCACAGACAAGACGCCCCAGGCCAGGGTATAGGCCGCAGGGTTTCCCTTCTCATGGATGTGTGGCTTTGGCCATGATGCAGTTCACTTGGTGACCTCCAGAGGGTGCCAGTGGGGTTCAGGTGCAGGGACAGGTGGACAGAGGAGCTCTCAAGCGGCTCAGAGGTTGTTCAGCTCCAGCAGGGTCTGGTCTAGAACTTGGTGAATGCCAACGTTCTCCTCTTTGGCACTGGCCAGATTCTCTGTAAACACAAAGGACATGCAGACACGCAGCCAGACAGACGGAAAGACACACACACAGCCAGAAAGGATCAGACGCAGACACACAGATCCAGACATGCAAGAAGACTGACCCACCCATCCCCATCCCAGTGCTTCACCACCAGCCAAGTGAAATCGTTTTTCCTAATTTCCAATCTAGACCTCCCCCACTGTAACTTGAGCCCATTGCTCCTTGTTCTGCATCTGTCACTACTGAGAACAGCCTCTCTCCATCCTCTTTGGAACCTCCCTTCAGGAAGTTGAAGGCTGCTATCAAATCCCCCTTCACTCTTCTCTTCTGCAGACTAAACAAATCCAAATCTCTCAGCCTCTCCTTGTAGGTCTTGTGCTCCAGCCCCCTCAGTACCCTCGGATGCATTAAATCCGGACCCATGGATATGTGTGTCTCTAGCTTTTCTAAATAGTTCCTAACCTGTTCTTTCCCCACCGAGGGCTGCCCACAGCGTTCCCAGACTGCGTTGCCTAGTGCAGTCATCTGGGAGCTGACCTTGTCCGTGAATACAGAGGCAAAGAAAACATTGAGTACTTCAGCTTTCCCCACATCATCTGTTACTAGGTTACCTCCCTCATCCAGTAAGGGCCCCACACCCTCCCTGAGCACCTTCCTATTGCTAACATTCCTGTAGAAACCTTTCTTGTTCCCCTTCACATCCCTCACCAGCTGCAATTCCAATTGCACTTTCGCCTTCCTGATAACCCCCCGGCATTCGAGCAATACAGGCAGTCCCCAGGTCACGTACAAGATAGGGACTGTAGGTTTGTTCTTAAGTTGAATTTGTATGTAAGTCGGAACTGGCGTCCAGATTCAGCCGCTGTGGAAACTGACCAGCAGCGGCTGAATCGGACACGCCTGGGGCAGAGCAGCTGGAGTGCTGCCAGGTAGGTCCCCGCAGCGCCGCACCTTGGCGATACTGGACCAACCCGGCAGCACCCCAGCTGCTCTACCCCAGGCGTCCCCAAGTCAGTCGCTGCTGAAACTGATCAGCAGCTGATTCCTGGAAGCCCAGGGCAGAGCAGCTCTGCCTCGGGCTTCCTGTAGTCAACCGCTGATCAGTTTTAGCAGCTGCTGACTTAGGGACACCTGGGGCAGAGCAGCTGGGGTGCTGCTGGATTGGTCCAGTAGCGCCGCACCTCGGCACTGTGGGACCAACCCGGCAGCCCCCCAGCTGCTCTACCCCAGGCATCGGCGAGAAAATACTGGTCTGCTGGGGGGGGGGGGGTGCACTAGCTGCGGGCCCTCCCCCCCCAGCAGACCAGGGAGACGCGGAGCGTCTTTTCTCGCCGCGGAGGACGCGGGCAGCGGGACCCCTGCGGCACGTCTCGGCGGTCTGCTGGGGAGGGCGCAGCTAGTTTGGGGTTCCCATACCCCGTTCGTAAGTAGGGATCTGACATAAGTCGGATCCACGTAACCCAGGGACTGCCTGTATATTTATACTCCTCCGTGGTTATCTGGCCAAGTTTTCACTTCTTGTAAGCTTCCTTTTTCTGTTTAAGTTCACCAAGGATGTCCCCAGTAAGCCAATCTGGTCGCCTACCATATTTGCTTTTCTTGCTGCACATCGGGATGGTTTCTTCCTGTGCCTTTAATAAGGCTTCTTTAAAATCCTGCCATACACACAGATCCAGACATGCCAAGAGACAGACCTATCCACACACAAGGATAGACAAACCGACCGAACCAGACAGGACCAAACCCAGACACACAGATCCAGACATGCAAAGAGCCAGACCCGCCCACACGCAGGGACAGACCGACCGACCCAGACGGGACCAAACCCAGACACACAGACAGACCCGCCCGCACACAGGGACAGACCGACCCAGACGAGAGCAAACCCAGACAGACCCGCCCACACACAGGGACAGACCGACCCAGACGAGAGCAAACCCAGACACACAGACAGACCCGCCCGCACACAGGGACAGACCGACCGACCCAGACGGGACCAAACCCAGACACACAGACCCAGAGGTGCAGAGTCAGACCCGCCCACAGACAGAGACAGACCGACCGACCCAGACGGGACCAAACCCAGACACACAGACAGACCCGCCCGCACACAGGGACAGACCGACCCAGACGAGAGCAAACCCAGACAGACCCGCCCACACACAGGGACAGACCGACCCAGACGAGAGCAAACCCAGACACACAGACAGACCCGCCCGCACACAGGGACAGACCGACCGACCCAGACGGGACCAAACCCAGACACACAGACCCAGAGGTGCAGAGTCAGACCCGCCCACAGACAGAGACAGACCGACCGACCCAGACGGGACCAAACCCAGACACACAGACAGACCCGCCCGCACTCAGGGACAGACCGACCGACCCAGACGGGACCAAACCCAGACACACAGACAGACCCACCCGCACTCAGGGACAGACCGACCGACCCAGACGAGAGCAAACCCAAACACCCGCACACACACAGGGACAGACCGACCCAGACGAGACCAAACCCAGACACACAGACAGACCCGCCCGCACACAGGGACAGACCGACCCAGACGAGAGCAAACCCAGACACACAGACAGACCCGCCCGCACACAGGGACAGACCGACCGACCCAGACGGGACCAAACCCAGACACACAGACAGACCCGCCCGCACACAGGGACAGACCGACCCAGACGGGACCAAACCCAGACACACAGACAGACCCGCCCGCACTCAGGGACAGACCGACCGACCCAGACGGGACCAAACCCAGACACACAGACAGACCCGCCCGCACTCAGGGACAGACCGACCGACCCAGACGGGACCAAACCCAGACACACAGACAGACCGACCCAGACGGGACCAAACCCAGACACACAGACAGACCCGCCCGCACTCAGGGACAGACCGACCGACCCAGACGAGACCAAACCCAGACACACAGACAGACCCGCCCGCACTCAGGGACAGACCGACCGACCCAGACGGGACCAAACCCAGACACACAGACAGACCCACCCGCACTCAGGGACAGACCGACCGACCCAGACGAGAGCAAACCCAGACACCCGCACACACACAGGGACAGACCGACCCAGACGAGAGCAAACCCAGACACACAGACAGACCTGCCCGCACACAGGGACAGACCGACCCAGACGAGAGCAAACCCAGACACACAGACAGACCCGCCCGCACACAGGGACAGACCGACCCAGACGAGAGCAAACCCAGACACACAGACAGACCCGCCCGCACTCAGGGACAGACCGACCGACCCAGACGGGACCAAACCCAGACACACAGACAGACCTGCCCGCACTCAGGGACAGACCGACCCAGACGGGACCAAACCCAGACACACAGACAGACCCGCCCACACACAGGGACAGACCGACCCAGACGGGACCAAACCCAGACACACAGACAGACCTGCCCGCACACAGGGACAGACCGACCCAGACGAGAGCAAACCCAGACACCCGCACACGAACAGACATTTCCGTGTCGCTGGGGACCAGTTTCCACACAGCATCACGTACCCCAGCTCCAATCCAAGGTCCCACCAGGGCCACATCCTGACCTCACAGGGCAGCAAGAGCTGAGAGGCCCGGGAGGGCTCTTTGGCCAGTCCATCCTTGCAGCCTAATTGCACACCCCGGCTTCAGCCTGGGCTCGCCGAAGGTGCTAGTGCGCATGGGCCGTCAGGTGGCAGGGGCCATGTGCTCCAACGGGACCTGGTGCCTCCCCGCGAGCGAGGCCCATCCCAGAGAGCCTGGGCCGATACAGGGTAGGAGGTGCCAGGTTCCGACCGGCTGCTGGGACTGGGCAGGGAATGGCGATCCACGGAGAGTCGGAGCTCAAGAGGAGACAGAGGAGAACGGAGGGAGAGAGACCAGCGCTAACGAACTGCGGGAGCCAGTTCTTCTAGCCCTGCTGCACAGAACCTGCCCGCAGCCTGGGACACCAGCCAAGGACGCCCTGCCAATGGCTCCACCCTCGGCAGGTGCCTGCAAAGTGCTGCCCCAGCCGAGAGAGGCTGGGGCCAAAGCCACTGGGCTCCCACCCTGGTCCTGCAGCATCCAGAGAGCCCCTGGTCTCCCCTTCCCGGGAGCACGACACTCGGGGCAGGGGGGGGCAGGTTCGTGTCCCCCCAGCCGGGGCAGCTGGCTCCGCCCAGCAGTCACTCACTGGAGAAGGGGGGCTCCAGGGTCCCAATCGCTGGGCTGGGCTGGCAGCAGGCTCCACCCCGGGGCAAATCTGCCAGCTCGAGGCAGGAGACTCCAGCCGCTTAGTGGGCTGGTGGCTCTGAGCTGCAAGGCCGGGGGGCCTCCAGCAGCAGGGACTTGCCACGGCCCTGGCCCACCCAGCCTGGTGGAACCTGTCCCAGGACTCTGGCTGCAAGGGAAGTCCTGGGCGACAGGCAGTGGGATGGCAGGGCTGGAACCCCGCAGAACAGGCGAGGGGACAAGCAGGGCATGGGCTGAGCCTGGCTCAGTTGTTAAGTTCGTTAAGGATGACCCGCAGTTCGTTAGTGAGAACACGGTTTTTCTCCGCCTCCTGCTGGGAGCGTTCTACCGAAAACAGAGACATCAGCAGCAGAGAGAGAGAGAGAGAGAGAGAGAGAGAGTGTTAGTGCAAAGAGAAACTCAGGTTAGCACAGACGCCATCAGTGTATGCCGAACCCAGGGGACCACCTCCCCATGGCCCAGAGGAAGGAGAAAAACTCCGTCTGCAGCAGCTGGGGAGAGGGCTCTGGCCCGGCCCCATTGGAGAAGGAAGGGGGAGACGGTTGCAGGGGAGATGGTTGCAGATGGGGAGAGGTCTCTGGCCCGGCCCCATTGGAGAAGGAAGGGGGAGACGGTTGCGGGGGAGACTGTTGCAGATGGGGAGAGGTCTCTGGCCCGGCCCCATTGGAGAAGGAAGGGGGAGACGGTTGCAGCTGGGGAGAGGTCTCTGGCCCGGCCCCATTGGAGAAGGAAGGGGGAGACGGTTGCAGCTGGGGAGAGGGCTCTGGCCCGGCCCCATTGGAGAAGGAACGGGGAGACGGTTGCAGCTGGGGAGAGGTCTCTGGCCCGGCCCCATTGGAGAAGGAAGGGGGAGACGGTTACAGATGGGGAGAGGTCTCTGGCCCGGCCCCATTGGAGGAGGAAGGGGGAGACGGTTGCAGGGGAGATGGTTGCAGATGGGGAGAGGTCTCTGGCCCGGCCCCATTGGAGAAGGAAGGGGGAGACGGTTGCAGGGGAGATGGTTGCAGATGGGGAGAGGTCTCTGGCCCGGCCCCATTGGAGAAGGAAGGGGGAGACGGTTGCGGGGGAGACGGTTGCAGCTGGGGAGAGGTCTCTGGCCCGGCCCCATTGGAGAAGGAAGGGGGAGACGGTTGCAGCTGGGGAGAGGGCTCTGGCCCGGCCCCATTGGAGAAGGAACGGGGAGACGGTTGCAGCTGGGGAGAGGTCTCTGGCCCGGCCCCATTGGAGAAGGAAGGGGGAGACGGTTACAGATGGGGAGAGGTCTCTGGCCCGGCCCCATTGGAGGAGGAAGGGGGAGACGGTTACAGGTGGGGAGAGGGCTCTGGCCCGGCCCCATTGGAGAAGGAAGGGGGAGACGGTTACAGATGGGGAGAGGGCTCTGGCCCGGCCCCATTGGAGAAGGAAGGGGGAGACGGTTACAGGTGGGGAGAGGTCTCTGGCCCGGCCCCATTGGAGAAGGAAGGGGGAGACGGTTGCAGGGGAGACGGTTGCAGATGGGGAGAGGTCTCTGGCCCGGCCCCATTGGAGAAGGAAGGGGGAGACGGTTGCAGCTGGGGAGAGGGCTCTGGCCCGGCCCCATTGGAGGAGGAAGGGGGAGACGGTTGCAGCTGGGGAGAGGTCTCTGGCCCGGCCCCATTGGAGGAGGAAGGGGGAGACGGTTGCAGCTGGGGAGAGGTCTCTGGCCCGGCCCCATTGGAGGAGGAAGGGGGAGACGGTTGCAGCTGGGGAGAGCTGGATCACAAGCTGGTCCGGGAGCACATGGCTCTTTGCAGGGAAAAGCCAATCACCGCCCCAGGAAGGAAAGGTGCTGCCCCGCTCAGCTGGGTGCCAAGCCGCCAGGGCTGCGGAGTGGGGCATGTGCTGCAGGAGGGTCAGGCAATGGAGCAGACAGGATCAGGGACCTGGGACCTAGAAGGAGCCCAGGGACAAGGAGAGTACTCCTTTCCAGAGCAGCTGGCTGGCTGCTCCCCCAGCAAGGCCCAGAGCGGCCGGGGCAGGACTGAGCTTAGGGACTGGCAGGCTCCAGCGCCCAGCCCAGCCCCGCCCCGCCGGCGAGAGCACACAGCAGGAGCCCCGCAAAGGGCCATGTGCAGGCATGAGAGTGAGACAGACAATGAGGGTGGAGGTGAAACACCCAGAGCAGCATGAAGGAGACCAAGGAGAAACCAAGGAGAGAAAAGGCTTTATTGAGACCAGGAGAGAGAGTCGTGAAATGGGAGCGCAAGAGGAGGGTGAGCAGGACAGGCAGAGCGCAGAGCGGGGGCAGGGGACAGCAGGGCTGCCAAGTCTCCGGGATGTTTCCCTCCCACCCTGGCTGCGGGGGGGGCTGCTTCCAGCGGGGTGGGGGAGGGGCACCCAGGCAGCCCACCCCAATCCAGGCACTAGCTGGCGCCTTCCCATTCCCAGCAACGGGGCACCGCAGCTTGCCTCTTGGGACAGCCCAAGTCCAGCTCCCTTTGCCCCAGGCCAGGCCCTTCCACCCCCCCGAGGCTGGGGGCCCTGGCCCAGCCCTGCGACATGGGGCAGCCGCTCTGAGGCACGGCCACGCTGCAGGCAGGACAAAGTGGCCAGACTCGGCGGCACGGGGAGCCTAGCCCCTTCGCCTGGGCTGTGCCAGGACCGTCTCCCCCTTTCACCTGCTGCTCCCAGCGCTCCCGAGTCTGCAGCCGCGCCCAGGCTGTGGAGTGAGATGGGCCCGTGCACCTGCCATCAGCCCCTGAAAGCTCCCCCCACTGCAGCACCCGGGCAAAGCCGGGCATGGAGCACTGCAGGCTGAGGGGCTGGGCACTGCTCCTGGACCCGCCCCTCCTGCCGCTTTCGCTGAGCCAAGCACAGCCAGCCAGCAGCACTGGGGACGGACGGCCGGCCAGGCAGAGGGCAGAGACCGAGGGGCGGGCAGGCAGGGGCAGCCCTGGCAGCTTAGGTCACAAGCAGGCTGGGAAGGGGGGCAGCGTGAGTGCCGTGGTGTTGGGCTGCTCGGGGGCTCAGAGGGAGGTGATGTCGTTAAGTGCATTGTCCAGCTCCTCGCTGATTGCCTTATACTTCATCTTCTGAGCATACACTTCGTCTGCAGGCAGGAGGGAGTGGGGGCGCCCGCGGCAGGTGCAGAGCAGGGCGGGGGAGAGAGAAAGAGTGAGCGTGAGCATGAGCCAGAAAGGTGTGGCTGGTGTGGGGGGGGTGGAGGTGGGGGGCAGGGCTCACAGGTGCACGGGCCTCAGACAGGCTCCTCCCACCCCCGCCCTTACCTCACTGCTCCAGGCCACGCTCTGCCCGAGTTCGCCGGCCACTCTTCAAACCTTCCCTGGCTATAGAGCGTCCTGGGACCCTTGGCACGGGGACCCTGCCTGCCCTCCCTTCAGACTGGGTCCCCAGCCACAGGGGCAGCTCCGTCTGCAACACCCACCCGGGACCCTGGCCCTCCCGCTCTGGATCCCAGCACTCGGCCACAGCCCCACGGCCCGGGGCGTGGGCTGAGTGCGTGGCCTGGGCTCCGTGGGGCGGACAGGGTCTTTACCTTCTAAGTCATCGATGGTTTTCTCCAGCTTGGCCACGGATCGCTCAGCAAACTCTGCTCGGGTCTCGGCCTAGGGCCAGGAAACGGGCCGTTAGCGACGGTACCGACCGGCCAACGGGGAGCAGCCCCTGGGCCAGGCCTCTCTGCAGGCAACGGAGCTGGGACACGGCACGCGGCCAAGCCTCCCACAGGACTCGGCAGCACACCCAGCCTCCCCCTGCCACAGAGGGCCCAGGCCACGGCCGGAGGAGCAGCAGCGTCCAAGCTCCGCGTCTGTCCGTAGCGGGCTGCTAACGCTGGCTCTGCTCCAGGAACCCTGCCTGCCTCCTGCCAGCACCCCCGCCCCACAGGCCCAAGGGCCTCAAGCACAGGGCGTCAGGGGACATCCGGGCATCCTGCCCTGGGGATGGTGGGTCTAGCCTTTCGGGGGAGCGAGGCAGCAAACTCTGAGGGGGTCACGGAACACCCCAGGATCTGCCCCAGCCAGCAAAGCCTCAGTCCCAGGCTGCTGCCAACCTGTGCACCCCAGGAGGGCGGGGGCGATCCCTGCCCTGCCGCAGGGTATCTGCCCGGGTGTGACGTAGTGGGGGTACTTGCTGAGCTGCGGTGACGTAGTGGGGGTACTTGCTGGGCTGTGGTGACGTAGTGGGGGTACTTGCTGGGCTGTGGTGACCTCTGCTGTCTGGAGCAAGACCCAGCAGGGAAAACCTCACTATGCAAAGGTGACTCAAAAACCTGTCTGACCTGCGGCCCCCCATGGGGAGGAACAAAGGGAGGTGGATGCTGCCCTGGCTGTGGGCAGGGCTGGAAGAGGGGGAGTTAGTTCCTGGCTGGAAGGCAGGGAATAAGGCGCTGGGGAGGGGGCTGGGACTCCCCTATCTCAAGGGGGGCACTGAGGCCTCTCAGCCCCAGTTCCTGTAACCAGATTACATCTGTGCTGCGCTGTGCTGGAGGAGCAATAAACAACCTCCATTCTACTGGCTGGGGGAGTCTGTTCATGCCATTTCGGGGTGCAGGAGATGGGAAAACCCCGACGCGTCGTCACACCGGGCGTCTCACCTCCTTCAGTTTGTCTGTTAGCAGCTTGATCTCCTCCTCGTACTTATCCTCCTTGGTGGAGTACTGTGAAGACAGACAGGTCTGAGTCACTGCCCACTCCCTGCGGTACCCGCTGGGCCCCTCTCACAGCGACTGGCCCACCCTGGGCCCAGCTCCCCAGTCACCTCCTGGGAGAGCAGCCCTCTGGCCCTGCACCTCGCCAAGCCTGCTCTCCGCTGGTGCCTACCTTATCGGCCTGGGCCTCCAGGGACTTCAAGTTGTTGGTGACAATTTTCAGCTCTTCCTCTAGGTCCCCGCATTTACTATTCGCGGCAGGCCAGGGCGCGCGGATGAGGGGGAGGAGTGAAGGAAAGGAGAGAGGACAAGCTCAGGAGAGAGACAGACAGCAGCTGAGATGGAGAGGAAGCGACAGCAGGCTGGCCCGTGTCCTCTGGCCCAGCCACCGCCCGGCTGGGATGCGCGAGGCAGGCTCAGGCAGTGAAGAGTTAGCGTGGCTCAGCAGCAAGCAGAGCCCAAAGTTTTAGGCAGAGGGACCGGGGCCCCCCGCCCGATTTGCTCTGCTGCTCCTGGCCCGCCTGGGCCCCTCGCAAGGACACCTGCAAGCCGCACAGTGGAAAGGACTCAGGACAGACTCGGGCTGGGAGAGGTCTCTCCCCCTGCCGGGCCACGGCCAATGCTCAGCGCACCCTGGGGCACAAGAGGTGGCCTGCCAGGGAGAGCTGTGGGCGAGCCAGGCAGCAGCAGGCCCACGCCCAGGCCCAGAGCCGCAGGCCGGCGAGGGAAGCGGGAACGGCTGAGTGGGCTCCCAGGAGCGATGGAAAGGAGACAGCCCGTCTGGAGGCAGGAGAGGCAGAGAGGGACAGAGAAGAAGCTGCGAGTCTCCCCAGTCCCCTGCCCCAGTACCTCTTCCTCTGAGGCCATCAGGGATTTGAGGGTCTGGTCCATGGTGCGCAGCTCCTCTTCCAGCTGTCTCACTCGGCTGGGGGAGGGAGCGGGGGCACCCGGGGGGGCAGAGAACAAGATCAGCCGCTCGCACTCCCGGCACCCCCACCCTCCGGCCAGGCCTGGGGACACAGGACAGCGCCGGGGCGGGAGCAGCACCATTCGGCCTGAGCAGAGGCAGACAAGGGGCTCCCTAGGACACTGACCATGGCAGCCCCGCAGGAACCCGTGCGCCCAGCCTCTAACGAGTCAGTCTTGCCCCTTGCCGGGGCGCCAAGGGGGGGGACTCACCCCAGCCATGGATGCTGGCTCCCTGCTGAGTGCCCTACACAGCTTAGGTCCCCTGGGGTGGGTCTGGGCAGCTCCCCAAGGGCTGGATCCCGGAGCCTCCTACGGGGCTTTGGGGGAGGCAGGACATAGGGGCTGGGACACCAGAGTCCTGTGCCCTTGCTCAGCTGCCCGGAGCAGACGGCACTCACCTCTCCGCAACCTCCGCCCTCTCCTCCGAGCGCTCCAGCTCCCCCTCAATGATCACCAGCTTACGGGCAACCTGGCAGGCCCAGCAAGAGACACCCCATCAGCCCACGCAGGCCCTGTAAGCAGCCTCGTGGGAACAGAGCTCGGCCACAACCCGTCCACCCACCATCGCTGCAGACAGAAGCCAGGGGCCTGGTGGGGGAGCATCCCCCAAGCGTGGCCCGGCCCAGGGCAGAGGGGCTGGTGGGGGGGGGGGGCATCCCCCAAGCGTGGCCCTGGCCCCGGGCAGAGGGGCTGGTGGGGGGGGGGGGCATCCCCCAAGCGTGGCCCTGGCCCCGGGCAGAGGGGCTGGTGGGGGGGGGGGCATCCCCCAAGCGTGGCCCTGGCCCCGGGCAGAGGGGCTGGTGGGGGGGGGGGGCATCCCCCAAGCGTGGCCCTGGCCCCGGACAGAGGGGCTGGTGGGGGGGGGGGGGCATCCCCCAAGCGTGGCCCTGGCCCCGGGCAGAGGGGCTGGTGGGGGGGGGGGGCATCCCCCAAGCGTGGCCCTGGCCCCGGGCAGAGGGGCTGGTGGGGGGGGCATCCCCCAAGCGTGGCCCTGGCCCCGGGCAGAGGGGCTGGTGGGGGGCATCCCCCAAGCGTGGCCCTGGCCCCGGGCAGAGGGGCTGGTGGGGGGGCATCCCCCAAGTGTGGCCCTGGCCCCGGGCAGAGGGGCTGGTGGGGGGGGACATCCCCCCAAGCGTGGCCCTGGCCCCGGGCAGAGGGGCTGGTGGGGGGGCATCCCCCCAAGCGTGGCCCTGGCCCAGGGCAGAGGGGCTGGTGGGGGGGGGGCATCCCCCAAGCGTGGCCCTGGCCCCGGGCAGAGGGGCTGGTGGGGGGGGGGCATCCCCCAAGCGTGGCCCTGGCCCCGGGCAGAGGGGCTGGTGGGGGGGGACATCCCCCCAAGCGTGGCCCTGGCCCAGGGCAGAGGGGCTGATGGGGGGGGACATCCCCCCAAGCGTGGCCCTGGCCCAGGGCAGAGGGGCTGGTGGGGGGGGACATCCCCCCAAGCGTGGCCCTGGCCCCGGGCAGAGGGGCTGGTGGGGGGGGACATCCCCCCAAGCGTGGCCCTGGCCCCGGGCAGAGGGGCTGGTGGGGGGGGACATCCCCCCAAGCGTGGCCCTGGCCCCGGGCAGAGGGGCTGGTGGGGGGGCATCCCCCAAGCGTGGCCCTGGCCCAGGGCAGAGGGGCTGGTGGGGGGGGACATCCCCCCAAGCGTGGCCCTGGCCCCGGGCAGAGGGGCTGGTGGGGGGGGACATCCCCCCAAGCGTGGCCCTGGCCCCGGGCAGAGGGGCTGGTGGGGGGGGACATCCCCCCAAGCGTGGCCCTGGCCCCGGGCAGAGGGGCTGGTGGGGGGGGACATCCCCCCAAGCGTGGCCCTGGCCCCGGGCAGAGGGGCTGGTGGGGGGGGGCATCCCCCAAGCGTGGCCCTGGCCCCGGGCAGAGGGGCTGGTGGGGGGGGGCATCCCCCAAGCGTGGCCCTGGCCCCGGGCAGAGGGGCTGGTGGGGGGGGGGCATCCCCCAAGCGTGGCCCTGGCCCCGGGCAGAGGGGCTGGTGGGGGGGCATCCCCCAAGCGTGGCCCTGGCCCCGGGCAGAGGGGCTGGTGGGGGGGGACATCCCCCCAAGCGTGGCCCTGGCCCAGGGCAGAGGGGCTGATGGGGGGGGACATCCCCCCAAGCGTGGCCCTGGCCCAGGGCAGAGGGGCTGGTGGGGGGGGACATCCCCCCAAGCGTGGCCCTGGCCCCGGGCAGAGGGGCTGGTGGGGGGGGACATCCCCCCAAGCGTGGCCCTGGCCCAGGGCAGAGGGGCTGATGGGGGGGGACATCCCCCCAAGCGTGGCCCTGGCCCAGGGCAGAGGGGCTGGTGGGGGGGGACATCCCCCCAAGCGTGGCCCTGGCCCCGGGCAGAGGGGCTGGTGGGGGGGCATCCCCCCAAGCGTGGCCCTGGCCCAGGGCAGAGGGGCTGGTGGGGGGGGGGCATCCCCCAAGCGTGGCCCTGGCCCCGGGCAGAGGGGCTGGTGGGGGGCATCCCCCAAGCGTGGCCCTGGCCCCGGGCAGAGGGGCTGGTGGGGGGGGACATCCCCCCAAGCGTGGCCCTGGCCCAGGGCAGAGGGGCTGATGGGGGGGGACATCCCCCCAAGCGTGGCCCTGGCCCAGGGCAGAGGGGCTGGTGGGGGGGGACATCCCCCCAAGCGTGGCCCTGGCCCCGGGCAGAGGGGCTGGTGGGGGGGGACATCCCCCCAAGCGTGGCCCTGGCCCCGGGCAGAGGGGCTGGTGGGGGGGGACATCCCCCCAAGCGTGGCCCTGGCCCCGGGCAGAGGGGCTGGTGGGGGGGCATCCCCCAAGCGTGGCCCTGGCCCAGGGCAGAGGGGCTGGTGGGGGGGGACATCCCCCCAAGCGTGGCCCTGGCCCCGGGCAGAGGGGCTGGTGGGGGGGGACATCCCCCCAAGCGTGGCCCTGGCCCCGGGCAGAGGGGCTGGTGGGGGGGGACATCCCCCCAAGCGTGGCCCTGGCCCCGGGCAGAGGGGCTGGTGGGGGGGGACATCCCCCCAAGCGTGGCCCTGGCCCCGGGCAGAGGGGCTGGTGGGGGGGGGCATCCCCCAAGCGTGGCCCTGGCCCCGGGCAGAGGGGCTGGTGGGGGGGGGCATCCCCCAAGCGTGGCCCTGGCCCCGGGCAGAGGGGCTGGTGGGGGGGGGCATCCCCCAAGCGTGGCCCTGGCCCCGGGCAGAGGGGCTGGTGGGGGGGGCATCCCCCCAAGCGTGGCCCTGGCCCCGGGCAGAGGGGCTGGTGGGGGGGCATCCCCCCAAGCGTGGCCCTGGCCCCGGGCAGAGGGGCTGGTGGGGGGCATCCCCCAAGCGTGGCCCTGGCCCCGGGCAGAGGGGCTGGTGGGGGGGCATCCCCCAAGCATGGCCCTGGCCCCGGGCAGAGGGGCTGGTGGGGGGGGCATCCCCCCAAGCGTGGCCCTGGCCCCGGGCAGAGGGGCTGGTGGGGGGGCATCCCCCAAGCGTGGCCCTGGCCCCGGGCAGAGGGGCTGGTGGGGGGGGACATCCCCCCAAGCGTGGCCCTGGCCCAGGGCAGAGGGGCTGGTGGGGGGCATCCCCCAAGCGTGGCCCTGGCCCAGGGCAGAGGGGCTGGTGGGGGGGCATCCCCCAAGCGTGGCCCTGGCCCCGGGCAGAGGGGCTGGTGGGGGGGCATCCCCCAAGCGTGGCCCTGGCCCCGGGCAGAGGGTGCCCGGGGCCCACTGTCTCGTGCTCCATTTTCTGTGGACTTGTCCTGTGCAAGCGGCTGTAGCCAGGAGGTGACGCCCCCAAAGGATCCGGAGGCCCCCACCCAATGGCCGCGCGCCGGTGCACCAGCCCATCCTTGGCACAAGGCCAGCCAGAGCCACAGGGGCTCCGGAGAGGGCAGCTGAGCAGCCTTTGGGAAGGGCCGGTTCTCACCTCCTCGTATTTGCGGTCAGCCTCCTCCGCTATGTGCTTGGCCTCTTTCAGCTGCATCTCCTGGAGCTCCATCTTCTCCTCGTCCTTCATGGCCCGGTTCTCGATGACTTTCATACCCCTGGAGGAAACCCAGACGCCGTGTTACGGCCACAATCCAGACGGTCCCCAAACGCAGCCACGCTCTAGAGCAGGGATCCCCAACCTATGGGTCCCGAGCGTCTCCGCCCCCCGCCACCTCCCAGCTAGGGCGCCCCGCCACCGCCCCCGACCCGCCTCCCAGCTAGAGCGCCCCGATCTCCAGTGCACAGTGCTGCAACCTCGCCCGGCTCCCCAGTGCACACCCCAGGGAATCGAAACGCACCCATGGTCCCAGTCATCTCTTGGTCTCAGGAACTAGCCTCACACTCAGCCCAGGGCCCATCCTCTCCCCCCGCCGTCGCACCAAGCACTGAGCCAGCGGCCCCTCCAGCTGTGCAAGGCTTTGTCCTGTGCCCGTCGCCGCCGCGTCCGAGTCCCAGCAACAGCCACGGTGCCCTGGCCTGGGTCCTCTGGCTCAGAGCAGGTGGCAGACCCAGCACCAAGCCAAGAGAGCTGGGGGCAGAGACCCCGCGGCCAGGGAGCCACCAGTACAAACCGCACCGGGGAGAGGAGCAAACTCAGCGGCTGCCCGTCTGCCCAGACCACCAACCTCACAGCAAGCCAGAGGGGCCCACCCGCCCAGGCTCACCGACGCCTGCTGCACCGAGGCTGCGGCTTGCCGGGCATCAGACCCAGCCCACTTGCGGCCACCCGCAAGCTAGGCTGGTAGCGCCGGCTCCCGAGCCTGGCCTGCCAACCCAGGGCCACGGGCGCCGGTCCGGGCAACTGTCTGCCCAGGAGACACATTGGCTGCCTTCCCTCTCGGAGCACCGTGACCAGCCTCTGACCCCTCCGGGTACGTCTACACTACAGCGCTAATTCGAACTAACGCGTCTAGAACTAAAAACTAGTTCAAATTAGCGTTTTGCTAATTCAAACTAGCAAGTCCACATTAAGTGGACCCTGAAGCGGGGTTAAGGATGGCCGGAAGCAGTGCCGGCAGGGCATCAGGTTAGGACTTAGAGCGTGGAGATGCTGTCTCAGGCTAGCCGAGGGCTGTGCTTAAAGGGACCCGACCCCCACCCCGGACAGACAGTTCTCAGGGGTGCCCCGCTTGCAAAGCAGTCCTGGCTTGGATTGCCCGGAGTACCCACACTGGGCACATCACAGCACTCGGCCATCAGACCGGCTGCACTTGCCGCAGGCTGCCATCTGGGGAGAGGGGGCAATTGGGGGGCTGCAGGAGAGCTTCCACCCCAAAAGCCCACAGAACCAGCCCAGTCCTCCCCATTGGGGGCACGTACCCCATTCCTCCCTCACCTCCTTCCACTAACCCCTCCCTAGCCCTTCTTCTTGATGTACAAAATAAAGAGAACGTGTCTTTCAAAATGGAATCTGTCTTTATTGAACAAAACTGAGGGAGACTGGGAAAAGGAGGTGGAAGAGGGGAAGAGAGAGGCTGGGAGAGGGGAGGGCAACTAACATGATCAGGGGTTGGGAACAGGTCCCATATGAAGAGAGGCTAAAGAGACTGGGACTTTTCAGCTTAGAAAAGAGGAGACGGAGGGGGGACAGGATAGAGGTCTCTAAAAGCAGGGGTTGGGTGGAGAGGGTGCATACAGAAAAGTTCTTCATTAGTTCCCATAAAGAAGGACTAGAGGACACCAAAGGAAAGGAATGGGTAGCAGGCTTCAAACTAGTAACAGAAAGTTGTTCTTCACAAAGCAAAGAGTCAACCTGTGGAACTCCTTGCTGCAGGAGGCTGTGAAGGCTAGAACTGGAACAGAGTTTAAAGGGAAGTGAGATCAAGTCATGGAGGTTGGGTCCATGGAGTGGTATTAGCCAGGGGGTAGGAGTGGTGTCCCTGCCCAAGGTTTGTGGAAGGCTGGAGAGGGATGGCACGAGACAAATGGCTTGGTCACTGTCTCCGGTCCATCCCCTCCAGGGTCCCTAGGGTTGGCCGCTGTCGACAGACAGGCTACTGGGCTAGATGGACCTTTGGTCTGACCCAGGACGGCCATTGTAAGCTCAGGGTCGGGGGTCTCAGTGGACCCCCTTGATTTTCATGCACACCTGCTCCTGGGTGGCCAGGCTGGCAGCTCTCCTGCCCTAGCCGGCCACTTTCCTGTGCCTAGTGCGGAGGTCGTGGACGAGGTCTACGATGTCTGCACTAGCCCAGGCGGGTGCCCGCCTCTTGCGGTCCCGGGCAAGCTCCTGGGAGCCGCCAACCTGGTCCCGGGAAGAGGGGGAGGGCTGGGGGGCATCGGGTGGGTGGCTCGAGCCAAGCCAGGTGCAGGGTCTGCTGGCTGGGTGCTGGCAGGCTTGCACCTGGCACGGGCACCGTAGCCAGCCCGTGCCCCTTTAAGGGGTCCGGGGCCGGGAGGGGGGCATAGAGTTTCCCTGGTGTTGGCCAGAGTGGGCACCAGGGAAAGCTGCGGAGGGCTAGCCTCCCACTAGTTCGAATTAAGGGGCTACACACCCCTTAATTCGAACTAGCTAGTTCGAACTAGGCGTTAGTCCTCGTAAAATGAGGTTTACCTAGTGCGAACTAAGCGCTCCGCTAGTTCCAATTAAGTTCGAACTAACGCAGCGCTAGTGTAGCGCCTAGGAATGTTAGTTCGAACTAATGCCCCACACTGGCTTCCCAGAGACTGCCCTGCACCCCACTGCTCTGACCCCTCCCTGCGCCCCACTGCTCTGACCCCTCCCAGAGACTGCCCTTCCCCCACTGCTCTGACCCCTACCTGCGCCCCACTGCCCTGACCCCTCCCTGCGCCCCACTGCCCTGACACTTCCCAGAGACTGCCCTGCGCCCCACTGCCCTGACCCCTCCCTGCGCCCCACTGCTCTGACCCTTCCCAGAGACTGCCCTGCGCCCCACTGCTCTGACCCCTCCCTGTGCCCCACTGCCCTGACCCCTCCCAGAGACTGCCCTGCGCCCCACTGCCCTGACCCCTCCCTGCGCCCCACTGCCCTGACCCTTCCCAGAGACTGCCCTGCGCCCCACTGCCCTGACCCCTCCCTGCGCCCCACTGCCCTGACCCTTCCCAGAGACTGCCCTGCGCCCCACTGCTCTGACCCCTCCCTGCGCCCCACTGCCCTGACCCCTCCCTGCGCCCCACTGCCCTGACCCTTCCCAGAGACTGCTCTGATCCCTCCCTGCTCCCCACTGTACTGACCCTTCCCAGAGATTGCCCTTCCCCCACTGCTCTGACCCCTCCCTGCACCCCACGCTGGCTTCCCAGGGAACTGGGCGTTAAGACAAAGGCCTTGGGCCTTATTTACAAAGTCTCAGTGGCTCAGGCCCAGCGTCCCTGGTCCCCAATCGCACTTCTCAGCGCTAATGGACTCTCTCCCCGGGGTGCAGTGCGAATGGGCACAGGCGGCAGGTTTCCTGGGCCGGAGGGGGCTCCCCCTCAGGGGCTAAGCACCAGCCCAAGCTCCCCCCTCCGGTTCTCTAGCTCGCCGCTGCAGACAGAGCCTCACAGGGCAGTGCAGACTCAGCAAGGCCTCCACCCTGCACGCCCCGCCCTCGCCCGGGCACAGGCCTTTGTGCTCAGGTGGAAGGTGCCCATAGGTGGTCGGTGACGGCAGGGCTGGGGAAGCCAAGCCCCACCTAACGCCGCCCCTTCTGCCCAGGCCCCGCCCCCGGGAGCCAAGCCTCCCCAGGAGTATGGGGTGGCGGGCGGGCGCTGGGGCCTACACCACTCTGCCCTGGTTCTCCTTCCGTACGTGTTCTGGGAGCGGCGTGCGGGCGGAGCCAGGCCTGGCACTTTGGGAAGGCAGAGCCTCCCCTGTGAAGGCGCCAGGCTCACTGCCGGAGAGAAGAGACTGCTTCAGGGCCGACAAACCTCACCTGGAGCACGACTGTCACTTACCCCATGGCGACGGCCCAAGTCCTGACTTATGGCCCACGGGCTGGAGTCTATATTCAGAACCCAGCTCTCCCACACGTGGCAGAGCCCATCCAGGGGTCCCTGCGGGAGTGACTCTGGACAGCACCGTGCCGATCTGCTATCTGCTCAGCCCCTTACAGCCACATCCAGAATCGGGGCCGTGTCTGGGAGCTATTGCATCTTCTGCATCGCTCCCTTCCACCGCCTCCGCGTGGGTCTCTGCATTGCTCCTTCCGCCCCCCTTAAGGCCACGCCATTAGCAAGTGGCCGACGCGCTCCACGTCTAGCGTGTGAAAAGCTCCACGGAGCCTTAGTGCCAGCACAACGTGACCCCGTTCCGGGGGCCCCGTGACCCCCACCAAGCAGGAGAGAAGGGGTCCACGGGCCCGTTTGACAGCAGGCCAGTCACCAGCACAGCGTGGCAGCCGGAGCACAGCTGGCCTCTGGCAGGCTGCAAACAGCCCACAGGTGCTGGAACGAGGGATGGGGGCTGCTGCTCCCCAACTTGAAATGCTTCCCCATGTGGAGGGCTTACAGTTTGGTTCAATAGCTCTCAGCACCTCCCCCCCCCCCCCCATCTCCTGCCCCAAACAGCCCGCCCCATCTCACCCTGCCGTGGGGCTCAGCACTGGGTCCTGGAAGAGAGCCCAGGCACCCCCGAGGGACGAGACCCCCATCATGCCACCCCCACCTCCCGCCACTCACCTCTCGCTCTCGTCAGCCGCTTTCTCAGCCTCCTCCAGCTTCTGCAGCGCGGTGGCCAGGCGCTCCTGGGCGCGGTCCAGCTCCTCCTCCACCAGCTGGATGCGGCGATTCAGGGAGGCCACATCGGACTCAGCCTGCGGGAGAAGCAGCACCAGGGTCAGTCCCCATCCACAGTGGGAACGGGCCAAGAGCCACCGGCAGTGCGCAGAGCCCACGGGAGCCACCGCCGCAGGGCTGCCCCCTCCCAGGGCTGCCGACCCATCCGCTCCCTGCAGCTGGGCTCAGTCTCCTGGAGGACTCTGGCGACTGGCTGCTACAGGTGGGGACTTCTGGGGAGGGACACTGGGGGGCCCGATGTCAGCGCCAGGCCCGCACTAACCTTCTGAGCCACGTTACAGGGGGAGCAAGGAACAGCGCTGCTGGGAGCAGAGCAAGCTGGGGCCAGAGCCCACCCCTGCCAGTGAGTGCTGACCCCCAACTGCTGGTTCCAGGATCCCCAGATGTTAGGCCCATGGGGCCCCCAAAACATGGAGCCCAAGCAGTTGGACAAACCATTCTACAGATGGGACAGCTCTGGCTGCTGGCCCTTGGCCTCCCAACCCTCTGGGACATGGTGACCCTTCACGTGTAGTCCCCGGGCACAGCAGAGCTACCGCATGTTCCTGCCCACCCTGGTCCCACACCGCTCCTGGAAGCAGCCGGCACGTGCCTGCAGTCCTAGACAGGGATCGGGGGGCAGTGCCCGGAGCACCAACTCCGCAGCTCCCATTGGTTGGGAACTGCAACCAATGGGAGTTGCAGGGGTGATGCTCGGAGACAGGGGCAGCACTGCAGGAGGGATGCGCCCCATTCTGCTGAAAGGGAGTGAGGGTAGAGGGAGCTAGTGACAGCAGGAGGGGAGATGGAGCAGTGAGCAGGGGCAGGGCCTCAGAGAAGCCTCAGGACACAGGTGTTCGGCTACCCACATACGGCTCCGACTCCGCCCGGAGCTCATCCTGCAGCCACTGCATGGCCCTGGATATTGCTACCCACGTACGGCTCCGACCCCGCCCGGAGCTCATCCTGCAGCCACTGCATGGCCCTGGATATTGCTACCCACATACGGCTCCGACCCCGCCCGGAGCTCATCCTGCAGCCACTGCATGGCCCTGGATATTGCTACCCACTTACGGCTCCGACCCCGCCCGGAGCTCATACTACAGCCACTGCATCGGCCCTGGATATTGCTACCCACGTACGGCTCCGACCCCGCCCGGAGCTCATCCTGCAGCCACTGCATGGCCCTGGATATTGCTACCCACATACGGCTCCGACCCTGCCCGGAGCTCATCCTGCAGCCACTGCATGGCCCTGGATATTGCTACCCATGTACGGCTCCAACCCCGCCTGGAGCTCATCCTGCAGCCACTGCATGGCCCTGGATATTGCTACCCACGTACGGCTCCGACCCCGCCCGGAGCTCATCCTGCAGCCACTGCATCGGCCCTGGATATTGCTACCCACGTACGGCTCCGACCCCGCCCGGAGCTCATCCTGCAGCCACTGCATGGCCCTGGATATTGCTACCCACGTACGGCTCCGACCCCGCCCGGAGCTCATCCTGCAGCCACTGCATGGCCCTGGATATTGCTACCCACATACGGCTCCGACCCCGCCCGGAGCTCATCCTGCAGCCACTGCATCGGCCCTCGATATTGCTACCCACGTACGGCTCCGACCCCGCCCGGAGCTCATCCTGCAGCCACTGCGTGGCCCTGGATATTGCTACCCACGTACGGCTCCGACTCCGCCCGGAGCTCATCCTGCAGCCACTGCATGGCCCTGGATATTGCTACCCACGTACTGCTCCGACCCCGCCCGGAGCTCATCCTGCAGCCACTGTGTGGCCCTGGATATTGCTACCCACGTACTGCTCCGACCCCGCCCGGAGCTCATCCTGCAGCCACTGCATCGGCCCTCGATATTGCTACCCACGTACTGCTCCGACCCCGCCCGGAGCTCATCCTGCAGCCACTGCATGGCCCTGGATATTGCTACCCACGTACTGCTCCGACCCCGCCCGGAGCTCATACTGCAGCCACTGCGTGGCCCTGGATATTGCTACCCACGTACGGCTCCGACCCCGCCCGGAGCTCATCCTGCAGCCACTGCGTGGCCCTGGATATTCCTACCCACGTACGGCTCCAACCCCGCCCGGAGCTCATCCTGCAGCCACTGCATGGCCCTGGATATTCCTACCCACGTACGGCTCCGACCCCGCCCGGAGCTCATCCTGCAGCCACTGCATGGCCCTGGATATTGCTACCCACGTACGGCTCCGACCCCGCCCGGAGCTCATCCTGCAGCCACTGCGTGGCCCTGGATATTGCTACCCACGTACGGCTCCGACCCCGCCCGGAGCTCATCCTGCAGCCACTGCATCGGCCCTGGATATTGCTACCCACGTACAGCTCCGACCCCGCCCGGAGCTCATCCTGCAGCCACTGCATGGCCCTGGATATTGCTACCCACGTACGGCTCCGACCCCGCCCGGAGCTCATCCTGCAGCCACTGCGTGGCCCTGGATATTGCTACCCACGTACTGCTCCGACCCCGCCCGGAGCTCATCCTGCAGCCACTGCATCGGCCCTGGATATTGCTACCCACGTACAGCTCCGACCCCGCCCGGAGCTCATCCTGCAGCCACTGCATCGGCCCTGGATATTGCTACCCACGTACAGCTCCGACCCCGCCCGGAGCTCATCCTGCAGCCACTGCATGGCCCTGGATATTGCTACCCACGTACGGCTCCGACCCCGCCCGGAGCTCATCCTGCAGCCACTGCGTGGCCCTGGATATTGCTACCCACGTACGGCTCCGACCCCGCCCGGAGCTCATCCTGCAGCCACTGCATCGGCTCTGGATATTCCTACCCACGTACGGCTCCGACCCCGCCTGGAACCAAGCTGAGTTTTGCCCTGAATGTCGCGCGGAGCAGGCGCCACGGGATACTCATGAATTGTGAGACAAACTGTTTCCCTTTGTTACTTTGCACCGGTTGCCCTCACGTTTCTGTCCCTGCCTGGGGTCTAGGAGAGCAGAAGTCCCCAGTGACGTTCTCAAGCTCGGTGCTTTACTGGTGACCCCTTTCCCGCAGCAGGTCACCAAGTGCCACGCCCGCATGATAAAGCACCTGTTTGCATTTAACACTGTTCTAAATGCTGGGAGCCACGCCGGGCTGGCAGCTCACCACCACCACATAAAACCACCCGAGGGGTTCTGATCCCCCGTTTGGGACTCCCCTCGACAGGGGCGGATGAGAGCGCCGCAGAGCCCCGGGCAGCGAAATTTCACAGGGCCCGTCCTTTGACACGGCACATGCGCAGGGTCTCGGGAAGTGCGGGGCCCGGGGCAGCCGCCTCGCTCGCCCTAAATCGGCTGCTACCCCATGACTCACGACTCCCCCCCCCCGGCCAGGGATTGTTCTAGGTACTTTTGTCAGGTTCAACTGCTCCTCCGAAGAGCTCTTCCGGGCCCCGACCGTTCCCACTGGCCTTCTCTGAACCCCTCCAGCCTGCGACGCCCTTTCGGAGGCAGGGCGCCACGGGAGGCCAGGCCACTGATTTAGACAAAGCCACTAGAAATGCTCCATTCTGGTCAATACCCCGGACATCTCCCTGGCTGCTGGGCCACAGTCTAATCCGAGCCCGAGTCTGCGCAGACCCAGTGAACCCTGCACCAGCCTCCCAAATGCAGGAGCCAGCTTCTATTTTTCCGGGGGGGGGGGGGGAGGGGGAACCTCGCTGCCCTCTCTTTACCCCCCAGGCGCTGCCCAATCCCAGCTCCACCCCTCTGCAAGGCCTCACCCTCCTGCAGCTCGCTGCTCTCCCTCTCCCACACCATCAAACAGCTGTTTGGCTGCCCTCAGTTGGCACATCAGGCGCTGAACAGCCGAGGCTCCTGGGTGCGAGCACACCCCTTGCTTCTCCCCACGGGTGCTCCAGCCCCAGAACACCCGTGGACTTGGTGCCCATACTCCAGAGTCCAGCCTGTTCCCAGATGGACACAGCCCCACCCCAAGCCAAGCTGGGGGCTGCGGAGAGCACATGTGCCAGCCCCGGCAGGCTGACGGGCGCGAGCAGGGCCAAGCTACCCGCAGGCTTACAGCTTGTGCCCTGAGGCCGGGCTCCCAGGCTGAGCCGGGGGAGGAGGGAAGAGCAGCTCTGCCCATTTCAGTGCACTACCGCGGGCCCATCAGCGTGCATCCGGCCTGGGTTCAGAGCCTGGCTCCCGGCTGCTGGGCCGACACACCCAGGAGACCAGAGCCGAGTCCTAGCTGACCCCGCCCCCCCACTGGCCTCCAGGCCAGACAGCCCGGTGTGGGGGTGGCGCTCTTCCCCGGCAGGGTGGCGTGGGGCAGCACTGGCCTTTGCAGCGCGGTGAGCAAAGAAGCAGGAATGCCCGGCCCAGAGTAGCTCCCAAAAAGGAGATTGGAACAACTTGTGGATTTCCTGTTTACTGAAGCCAGCGAGGCCGGCCATACCGGGCTCCCTCCCCCGCCCCCACCCCCAGCGTCAGCCAGGCCGGAGGGAGGCAGCACGGGCCAAGCTGGGGAGGGGTCCACGAGCCTGGGGCTTCCTCTGTGCCCCCTGGAGAGGACTGGCCGGGCTGGTTACACGGAAAGGGAGCCCAGCCCCGGGAGCAGAGCTGGGCCAGGCCTGAGCCCTCCCTGATTTACAGCCCCAGGGCAGGAACACGCAGAGCGCATCCGTGGGGCTGGCCCGTAGCCAAGGCCGGGCTTCAGGAGCCCCAAGGGCCAGAAACCAGCACATTCCCAGGCTCCAAGCACCTCCCCTCCTCTCCCCTCCCCGCAGGGCTGGGCTCCGAGGCAGGCCAGGGGCGGGGAAGGAGTGGAGGAGAGAGGCTGGAGAGCCCCTGGGGGCAGGGGAAGTGCAGGCACCCTCCCGCCGTGGGAGCCAGCCCCCCCACCAGCCCGTCAGTTCCCCCAGCCCCCCACCAGCCTCCTATGCCTTACGCCAGCCCCCCACTGGCTCCCCCGGCCCCCCACCAGCCCATCAGTTCCCCCAGCCCCCCACCAGCCTCCTATGCCTTACGCCAGCCCCCCACTGGCTCCCCCGGCCCCCCACCAGCCCATCAGTTCCCCCAGCCCCCCACCAGCCTCCTATGCCTTACGCCAGCCCCCCACTGGCTCCCCCAGCCCCCCACCAGCCTCCTATGCCTTATGCCAGCCCCCCACTGGCTCCCCCAGCCCCCCACCAGCCTCCTATGCCTTATGCCACCCCCCACTGGCTCCCCCGGCCCCCCACCAGCCTCCTATGCCTTATGCCACCCCCCATTGGCTCCCCCAGCCCCCCACCAGCCTCCTATGCCTTATGCCAGCCCCCCACTGGCTCCCCCAGCCCCCCACCAGCCTCCTATGCCTTATGCCAGCCCCCCACTGGCTCCCCCGGCCCCCCACCAGCCTCCCATGCCTTACACCGGCCCCCCACCAGCCTCCCATGCCTTACACCGGCCCCCCACCAGCCCGTCAGCTCCCCCAGCCCCCTATGCCTTACGCCAGCCCCCAGCCCTACACTGGCTCCCTCAGCTCCATACCCCCCTCCCCCCATGCACACACCCCTTTGCTTTCCACGTGGTGAGCACAGCCCGGAAACGCCTCCAGCAGGGCAGCAGCCCCAGAGCCTCAGCTCTCTCCGGGGGCGGGGGGGAGGGTAAGAGCAGCTCAGTGCTGAGGCCTGCAGTAAGGAGCTTGGCCTATGCTGGTTACAGGGGCTGGGCTGAGCCTCCTGCCCCCTCCCCTGGCAGCAGGATCCCTAAAGCAGAGGAAGCCGGGAGGGGGAGGGGCAGGGCTCGGTAGTCCCTGGGAGGGAGAGCAGAGGAGACGTGCCCCCCGCAGCCGGCCGGCTTGGGATGCGCAAGCCAGGAGGTGACCCTGCCATTCCCAGGGCCCGGTCCTTCCCTTGCGCAGTCAGGCAGGAACTGCTCCTGGGTGGGGTTTCCGCTGGCTCCTGGGCCTCAGCCAGGCCCAGCCCAGGCTGCAGTGACCTGCCGGGCTGGCTCCTGGAGATCAGGTTACTGGGCCAGCGGCCTGGCTTCCCTGCTGCCAATCAGCACCAGCGTGAGCGGGACCAGGGCCGGGCTGTGCAGAGAGGCAGGCACCCTCACCCCTCCCTGCCCAGGAAACTCCTGGCAGAGGCTGCTCCACCCAGCCTCCGGCACAGCACAGCCTGGCCAGGGCACCGGGGCCTGCCAGTCGCCCCCACTGCTGCCCACCCAGCAGGCACAGGGCCCCTGCACAAGTTCTGCTGCTCGGAGCCCTCCCCGCCTCGTGCCAGTGGCGGCAGGAGCAGCTTTGCGCCGACGCAGGCCAGGCGTCGCCGGGGGACGGACCCCGCGCGGGGCTGGCAGGCTCTGGCAGGACCTTTCCCAGCTCACGGCCAGCCTGGGGGCACACGCTGCTGACAAAGCAGGTCCCACAGCCGGGGGGCTGGGTGCCGGGCTGCCGGGGACAGAGCGCGACAGCGGCAGGAGCTGAGAGGAGGCACAGTCCCTCTCAGCGGCAGTTTGAACGGGGGGGTCTCTCTCCCGCCGGAAGGGGCGAGCCGGGCTGGCAAGCACCTCAGCCCTTTCTCTGGCCCGTGCTATGCAGGGGGGTGAAACGGGGGGCTCATATCCACCCCCCCCCGACTCCAAGGCAAGCCCTCGGCTCCCCAGCGCAGGGCACCAAGGAGAGCACTGGAGGAGCCGGCTGCCCCGGTGTCCAGATGGGCTCTGCAAATGGAGCAGCTTCTCCTCACGCCCTCTTGGGCAGGGCCAGGGACAGCGACAGCACGCCCGGGCCTGCAGCAAGCAGAGCCCAGACACCTGCGTCTCACCGCCCTGCCGGAAGCGGCCAGGCTGGGCCACACACATTTCCAATGGGGAGAACCCGAGGCAAGATCCCAGCGGAGAATGGCCAACACCCACGCTGGGGACAGGCGGCCCGAGATTTTCTGCTGGACACAGGTGGCCCAGAGGGTAGGGATGTACAATTACGTTTAACCGATTCAAGGGGGCATGGGGCCACTGGGCGGCACAGGTCAGGCTGCCCAGCCCCCCTGGGCCCACCGCAGACAGGGGCTGCACCAGGTGACCGGAGCAGTTCCCGTCCATGGCAGCCCCCTGCCCCCGCCTGCCCATTAAGGGTGATGCTACCCAGTTACCCTCCCTCATCCCTACCAGGAGAGGCAGCCTCCAAGAGCTCTACATAAGAACATCAGAACGGCTGTACTGGGTCAGACCAAAGGTCCATCTAGCCCAGTGTCCTGTCTGCCGACAGTGGCCAGCGCCAGGTGCCCCAGAGAGGATGGACCAAAGACAATGATCAAGCGATTTGTCTCCTGCCATCCCTCTCCAGCCTCTGACAGACAGAGGCCAAGGACCCCATTTTATCCCCTGGCTAATAGCCTTTTATGGACCTAACCTCCATGAAATTATCTAGCTTCTCTTTAAACTCTGTTCTAGTCCTAGCCCTCACAGCCTCCTGTGGCAAGGAGTTCCACAGGTTGACTACACGCTGTGTGAAGAAGAACTTTCTTTTATTCGTTTTAAACCTGCTCCCCATTAATAGGGACTGGGACTGGCCCTGGGGAGCTTTTGGAGCAGGACCAGTCCCAAGCGGCCCTTCCCCAGGGCTCAGCCCTACAGTGGAACCGGCAGCACTGGAGGCTGCTGGGAGATCCAGTGGGGGCTGATCAGTCCATTGCCCTGGCAGGACCCAGGGGGCCACCCAACCCATTCCCAGCACTGAGGCCTAGCTGCTCTGGTTGAGTCCAGAGCCCTGCAAGGGACCCTGGGATGCCTCATTCCCACTCAACTGAGGGCCAGGCCGGGCACCAGCATCCTGCCACTGCTTCCTAGGCCAGGCCCGTCCCGGACGGGCATTCGGAGCTGCCTGCCCCTGCCCCAGCCCCCACCTCCCTTAGGCCTCCCAGAGCTGCCCCTGCCCCACAGGGCGAGGAGCCAACCCACAGGCCTCTCAAACTCCTGCTTGAGAGCTGGCCGAGACCCGCGCAGGGAGGCTGCTGGGACGGTCTCTTAGCAGCGCTGAACTCCTGGAGCGGGGGAGAAGGAGGGTGGAGTCAGCTGGGATAGTCAGGGCTGCCTGGCAGGAAAGGCCGCTCCCTTCACCTCTACCACTGCCCTCATGCTGCTGCCAGGAACCCATTCCCCCATCGCCAGCAGCGCTCCTGGCTCGTGCCCCTCACCACCTCTGCTCCAGGCCCAGAGGAAGCCCAGAAGGGACACAGCTCTGCCACTGTGCATGCTGCACCCCATCCTTGTGGGGCCAGGCCAGCTCCCCAACACAGCCCACCCCTCCTCCGGCCAGACCCGCGCAGGGCCACTTCCAGACCTGGGGCTCTGCAGCTGACGGGTGAACTGCTGGGCTGCCAGGCCCAGGCAAGGAGTCAAAGCTGCCGGCATGCGGCACGGGCACCCAGTGCCCCAGATGGCCAGGTGGGGCAGCCAGCAATAGACCTGACAGTGCCCCAAGGCTGATGGGGGCCCCAGAAGCACCGGGAGTGCAGGGTCTTCTCCCTTGCCGTGGGGCACTTTCCAGCGGAGCCAGGCCACCAAGCCTCCCAGGTGCCTCTGGGCAGAGAAACTGCCTGGCAAGGCACGCTGCACCCCCAGACAGGGGCATGGGTGGGGCTGGCTGCCCCCCACCCACACTCAGCTGTGGCCCTGCACAGGGGCAGGCCCTGGGTACCCACCTTCTAGACCACACACCTGGGGCCGGCCCGCTTCTGCCCCACAAGGGGCCGATTACCCCACCTCTGTGTACCGCCAGCCCCCCGCCTTTCTTCGGCTGCACTCCAGCCCGCAGGGCGCACCCCGGCCAGCCGCAGCCCGGGCCTAGGGGCAGCCTGGGGCCGCAGGTGAGGCGAGCCCGGCCGACGGGAGGAAGCGCCTCTGGCTGCCCTTTTCCTTTCCTCTCGCTCGGCCCAACGCGCAGCCCGGGGCCGGGGCAGCCCGGCGGGGCCGGGGCGCGGGGAGAGTCCCCGGACCCGGCGCCCGGCAGCAGCAAGGCGGCGCTCCGCAGGGCGCACCGCTGGGGCCGCCGGCCGAGCCGCCTTACCCGCTCCCTGGCCTGCCTCTCCGCATCCACCTCCCGCTGCAGATGCTCCGCTCGCTCCTCGGCCTCGTCCGCCACCTGCTGCAGGCTCTGGATCTTCTTCTTCACCGCCTCGATGGAGCTGCTGCCGGCCATGGCGCCGCCGGGCAGGGCTCTGGCTCCGCACCCGCTCGGAGCCCCGCGCCCGGCGCTCCAGCCCTTTGTGGGACTCGCCTGCAGGAAGCGCTCAGGATGCGAGCTCTCCCCTCCCTGCCTCCATCCCCTTTCCTGCTCCGCCTCCGCCTCCGCGGGATCCCGGCCCAGGCGCGCCTGCCCTGCCCTGCCCGCCTCTTAAAGAGCCCGCGGCCGCTGCGCGCTGCGCGCTGGGGCTGAGCAGCCAGGCCCCTTCTGGCATTTGCCCCTGTTGCAGCCGGGCGCTGGGCTCCTTCCTGCCCCTGCTGGGGCCTGCAGGGAAGAGGCCCGAGCAAGTTTCCCCTACAGGTGCGGCAGTCAGGGCTGGTGGGGGTACGGGAGGAGCGAGCCGCCCGGGCCTGGCTGCAAGGACAATGCAGGATGTGGAACCAGGGGGCACATCCAGACAGTCCCTGGCAGTAGCAGCATCCCCACCCCAGCCAGCATCTTCCTGGAAGGTCCCCTCTAGCTCCCCCACACCAGGGTCCCGGGTCGGCTCCGAGCCAGCCATTACAGAGCTGGGGGATTGCAGCCGAGTGGGGCTCTCACAGACCCCTTGCAAGCTGCCGTGTGAGCTGGAGCCAAGAGGCAAGGCTGCTCCAAAGCCCAGTAGCAGGGGATGGAGACGGGAGCGAAAGCCAAGTTGCCCCAGGTTCCAGCACTATTTCAGCATCTTTGCCAGCTAGGCTAGAGCCAGGGCCAGGCGAGGAGCCCGGCATGCGGGTGTGCGCCGTGCTACAGCTGGCTGCACAGAGGGAACACGGGAGCTGCCTGTGCTCAGACCATGTGTCTGTGGGAGAGTCTGCCAGCCCCCGTCCTCCTCCCACTCCACTGCCTGTGACCTGCAAGCCCTTGGGTCAGCCGCGATGGATTCACGTCTGCAGCCAGGGGCTCGGCTCTGCACTGGTACAAGAAATCACACACGCAGCCCCCTGCTCCGCCCCTCCAGCTACCACTCCTCCCTGCTCAGCTGCAGCACGGCTGAGGCTGATGCCAGGGGCTGCGCCCGGCTGGCAATTCCACTTGGAGAGCAGCGCCAGGCTCCGGCCGCGCCTCTCGCCTGCATTCACAGAGCACAGCCGGGCCAGGGAGCCCTGGGCTAGATGCGCAACAGCTGAGCCCAGCTGCTGCCTCCTAAGCAGCGCCCGAGGGACCCCAGCAGCCTGGACCCCTGGATGCAGGGAGGCAGCAGTGAGCTGTGCTGGGTGAGGACAGCCTGGTACCCCTGCCTGCCACCTCCCCCCAGCAAAGCCACGCTGCCGTGGCTCCACTCGGGTCTCCAGCAGCAGCTCAGGCCTTAGCCCCCCGGTTCTCAGCCAGGAAGGCCAGGCTGAGCAGAGCCTGCCGCAGGGACAGCGAGTCTAGTCCAGGCTGAGGACAGGGCAGAGCAAGGCCCTGGCTGCCAGGAGTAGGGGTGGGGCAGGGCCAGAGAAACAGGGCTCTTTGAGCAGCTGCTCCACTCAGTGGCCTCTGCTTTAGGCCTGTAGCCACACCCTGGGAGGCCAGCCAGCGCCCTCCCACTGGCTCAGGGAATCACCAAATAAGAGCAAAGTCTAGACTAGGAGGTGGGTTGGGCGGATCCTGTCACAGCCTCACAGGGAGCTCCTAGGATCACATCCACAGCTCTGCACTCCCTGCCTGTGCCCCGCAGCTCCCGGCACAGCCCCAGACCGGCTCCTGCCCAGGTACTGGGAAGCGGAAGAGACTGAAGCAGCTAGTTCCACTACAAGACACTGGGCTTGCCCTGCTAGTCACACAGCGCTGGGTGGGGCTCCCTGGCCCACGCTAGGCAGGCCAGCCTGCAAAATCTGTGCTCCTGCCCTGCACCCCCAGCACCTCCTGCTGGGAGAGGCGGCCCTGGAGAAGCCAGATACCTCACAAGCCCTGTTAACGGCCCTGGAGACGCCAGGCCCCCCGCACATCCTGCCAATGCCCTCACATGCTCTGCTGTTGGGCCTGGAGATGCCAGGTGTTCCCCCACCAAGCCAGCATCCCCCACCGAACTCTGGCAGGAACCACCTTTGGCACTGAAGAAGCCAAGTACACCACACGTCCTGCTGACGGCCCCGGAGACGCCAGGCACCCCGCACTCCCCACTGATGGCCCCGGAGACACCAGGCACCCCCTCACGTCCCGCTGACGGCCCCGGAGACGCCAGGCACCCCGCACTCCCCACTGACGGCCCCGGAGACGCCAGGAACCCCGCACTCCCCCCTGACGGCCCCGGAGACGCCAGGCACCCCCGCACTCCCCCCTGACGGCCCCGGAGATGCCAGGCCCCCCCTCACATCCCGCTGAGGGCCCCCGGAGACGCCAGGCACCCCCACACGCCCCACTGACGGCCCCGGAGACGCCAGGCACCCCGCACGTCCTGCTGACGGCCCCGGAGACACCAGGCACCCCCGCACGCCCCGCTGAGGGCCCCCGGAGACGCCAGGCACCCCGCACTCCCCACTGACGGCCCCGGAGACACCAGGCACCCCCTCACGTCCTGCTGACGGCCCCGGAGACACCAGGCACCCCGCACGTCCCGCTGACGGCCCCGGAGACGCCAGGCACCTCGCACGCCCCGCTGAGGGCCCCCGGAGACGCCAGGCCCCCCGCACTCCCCACTGACGGCCCCGGAGACACCAGGCACCCCCTCACGTCCCGCTGAGGGCCCCCGGAGATGCCAGGCCCCCCCGCACGCCCCACTGACGGCCCCGGAGACTCCAGGCCCCCCGCACGCCCCACTGACGGCCCCGGAGACGCCAGGCCCCCCGCACGCCCCGCTGACAGCCCCGGAGACGCCAGGCACCCCCGCACTCCCCGCTGACAGCCCCGGAGACGCCAGGCACCCCGCACGCCCCGCTGACAGCCCCGGAGATGCCAGGCACCCCCGCACGCCCCGCTGACGGCCCCGGAGACGCCAGGCACCCCCGCACGCCCCACTGACAGCCCCGGAGACTCCAGGCACCCCCTCACGTCCCGCTGACGGCCCCGGAGACGCCAGGCACCCCGCACTCCCCACTGACGGCCCCGGAGATGCCAGGCACCCCCTCACGTCCCGCTGAGGGCCCCCGGAGACGCCAGGCCCCCCGCACGCCCCACTGACGGCCCCAGAGACACCAGGCACCCCCTCACGTCCCGCTGACGGCCCCGGAGACTCCAGACACCCCCGCACGCCCCACTGACGGCCCCGGAGACTCCAGGCCCCCCGCACGCCCCGCTGACGGCCCCGGAGACGCCAGGCCCTCCGCACGTCCCGCAGACGGCCCCGGAGACGCCAGGCACCCCGCACGCCCCGCTGACGGCCCCGGAGACGCCAGGCACCCCGCACGCCCCGCTGACGGCCCCGGAGACGCCAGGCCCCCCGCACGTCCCGCTGACGGCCCCGGAGACGCCAGGCCCCCCCGCACGCCCCACTGACGGCCCCGGAGACGCCAGGCACCCCGCACGTCCCGCTGACAGCCCCGGAGACTCCAGGCCCCCCGCACGTCCCGCTGACGGCCCCGGAGACGCCAGGCACCCCGCACTCCCCACTGACGGCCCCGGAGACACCAGGCACCCCCTCACGTCCCGCTGATGGCCCCGGAGACGCCAGGCACCCCGCACTCCCCACTGACGGCCCCGGAGATGCCAGGCCCCCCGCACGTCCCGCTGACGGCCCCGGAGACGCCAGGCACCCCGCACGCCCCGCTGACGGCCCCGGAGACGCCAGGCCCCCCGCACGTCCCGCTGACGGCCCCAGTGACGCCAGGCCCCCCGCACGCCCCGCTGACGGCCCCGGAGACGCCCGGCACCCCCGCACGCCCCGCTGACGGCCCCAGTGACGCCAGGCCCCCCCGCGCGTCCCGCTGACGGCCCCGGAGACGCCAGGCACCCCGCACGCCCCGCTGACGTCCCCGGAGACGCCAGGCACCCTGCACGTCCTGCTGACGGCCCCGGAGATGCCAGGCCCCCCGCACGCCCCGCTGACGGCCCCGGAGACGCCAGGCCCCCCGCACGCCCCGCTGACGGCCCCGGAGACGCCAGGCCCCCCGCACGCCCCGCTGACGGCCCCGGAGACGCCAGGCCCCCCGCACGCCCCACTGACGGCCCCGGAGACGCCAGGCACCCCGCACTCCCCACTGACGGCCCCGGAGACGCCAGGCACCCCCTCACGTCCCGCTGACGGCCCCAGTGACGCCAGGCACCCCGCACGCCCCGCTGACGGCCCCGGAGACGCCAGGCACCCCGCACTCCCCACTGACGGCCCCGGAGACGCCCGGCACCCCGCACGTTCTGCTCCTGAGACTGCTGCCCAGCACCCCCACACTGAGCTTGGACGTGCCTCACTGTTGGGAATACGAAAAACTGTGAATCGCGGAGCCTGACGCGCTGGGGCCAGGCTGGAAGCTGACACCCTGGCGGGGTGTGCGGGAAGGGGCTCGCGTTAGCGCCCATTAGCATGTCGCAGGGGCAGGCACTCCCGTCTCCAGGCAGGCTGCAGGTGGGGGGCCCGATCCGGGCGGGGCTGGTTAGTTTCATGTGTTTGCTGATTTTTCCACAGAGAGCAGCTGCCTCCCTGGCTAAGCGGTCCTGGGCAGAGGCCTGTGCACGTCCACACAGCTTGGCTCGCCCTGCCAGCCTCACAGGGATGCAGCAGCTACTGGGCTCTGGAGGCTCCAAGGGGTGGCAGCTCTGGAGTCCCAGCCTAGAGGTTTAGTCTGCTCCTTTGCCAGGTGCCCTGCAGCTATGGTTGTCTGCCCCACCAGCTCCCAGCACTGTGCTGCCTGGGCACGAGGCAATGCAGCGAGATCCTGGGACGAGCAGCCTCGGAGCAGGGAATGGGGCTCCTCCCACAGGCTCCCAGAACAGAGCCCTTGGGGCTCACACAGAGATCCGGCACAGGATCCCCAGCCGCCTCTTGCCCTTCTCGGAGCTCTCCCCGCTTTGCCAGCAGGTCTCCAGTGCGGGGAGCACACGATTCCAGCAGTGGTCCCAGCTCAGAGCCTCATCCCGAGGGCCTGGCCCCCTCCAAGAGCATCTCCCTGCAAACTCCGCATCCATCCAAGCCTCTGAAATCCCCCAGCACCATCCCCTTGCCACCTCCACCCATCTGCAGCCCAGTCCTGGCCTTGGGAGCTCCCCCACTCGCTGGCTCTCCGCACTGGGCCACACCACAGGCAGGCCACATGCAAACCTGCCCCGCAGCAGCGCTAGCACCTCAGTGGCACCTACACTGCAAAACCCCAGCCCCTGCAGCACGGCTCAGCATCCTGCCAGAGCCGCTGGGGCTCGTGCTACAGCACCAAGAGAAGCAGAGTCAGTGCTCCCGACTGGCCCAGAGTTCGGGCTCTGGAACTGGAGAGAGGGCTGGTGCTCGGAGCCCAGCCTCAGGGACTGGCTCCATGGCTAGTTTTAGCTCCATAGCATGAGCCCTGGAAGCCTGAGTCCCTAGCTGCAGGCTTGGAGAGCCGGGGCTTGGCGTTTAACCTGCTCTTACCCCCTGCCAGCCACACTGGCGCCATCCTTGTTACAACCCAGGGTTCTTCACTGGCTTAACTACAGCCGCACGAGGCCCCTCCTCCTTCGCCAGAAGAGCAATGGACGACAGACTCCCAGAGCTGGCCCCTGCGATCTGCGAGGCCACACCCCGGGGGACCAGGCAGGAGGGCAGCCCTTGGACTGGCAGCAGCTCCCCCCCCGGCCTGACTTACAAACTGCCAGGGGTGGAGAAGCCGCCACCAGCCTTGGCCAGTTGTCCCAACGGTTAGCGACTCTCGTGGGTAACATGCTTCCCCTTCGTAAGAGCGGCCAGACTGGGTCAGACCAACGGCCCATCCAGCCCAGGGTCCTGCCTGCTGACATCGGCCAATGCCAGGTGCCCCAGAGGGAGGGATCACACCAGGGAATCCTCACGGGATCCCTCCCCTGTCACCCACCTCCAGACAACCACAGGCTCAGGACCCATCCCTACCCAGCCTGGCTAACAGCCATGGGTGGACCTACCCTCCAGGAAACTAGCTAGCTCTTTTTTGAACCCTGTTCAAGTCCTGGCCTTCACCACATCCTCTGGCGAGGAGTTCCACAGGTTGACTGTGCGCTGAGTGAAGAAAAACGTCCTTTGGTTTGTTTTAAACCTGCTCCCTGTTCATTTCAATTGGTGACCCCTAGTTCCCGTATTGTGGGAATAAGTAAATAACGTTTCCTTATTCACTTTCTCCACACCACTCATGATTTTACAGACCTCTGTCATATCCCCCCTTAGTCTCCTCTTTTCTAAGCTGCAAGTCCAAGTCTTTTTAATCTCTCCCCATAAGGGACCCGTTCCAAACCCCTCAGCATTTTTCTTGCCCTTTTCCAATGCCAAGAGATCGTTTTGGAGAGGAGGCAGCCACGTCTGTGCGCAGTGTTTAAGCTGTGGCGTCCCATGAATTTATGCAGAGGCAGTGAGGTATCCTCGGTCTCATTCTCTGTCCCTTTTTCACTGATTCCCAACATTCTTGTTGCTTTTCTGACGGCCGCTGAGCACCGAGTTCCCGTCTGAACATGTCTAATGTCGGCTCCCAGGCTTTGGGGCAGGTCAGATCTTTGTCAGCTGGAGACGGATGGGCCCAGGTCAGCTACTCCGGTGCACGGGGGCCAGCTCAGCCCAGCACTGGCCCTGGGAGAGCCAGCCCCCGGCATCGCTCCTGCACAGGCAGGTTTCCCAGCCTGGCTCCAGCTGCCCCCTGCCAGGGCCACCAGGGGGAAATCCCAGCTCGTGGGAATGGCTGGCAAACTCCCCCGGACGTCAGTGGGCCCAGGAGCGCCCCGGCCCTGCAGGAAGCTGCGTCAGGCGCGGAGGCAGAGGCCAGGAGACGCTGCACCTCGCCGCAGATGCCTGGTTGCAGGGTTTGCCCGTGGGGCAGGGCTCCCATCAGGGTTTGGCTCGCGACGAAGGGAGCCGAGGCCAGACCTAGAGAGCAGGCGGCCCAGAGCAGCCAGAGAACAGGGTGGAGGTCACAGCCTGGAGCGCTCGCTGAGCCCAGGGCCACAAGGCCAGCGCCCCGCAGAACTAGCACCGCTGCCTGGCTTGGAAGCACTCGGCCAGTTGGGGCAGGGTCAAGTGACTGGGATGCCTGCAGGGCAGGGCTCCCTGTAAGCTGGGTGCTTGTGTGGCCACTCAGGACTGATTCCAATGCTGCCAAGAGAGCACCTGCAGCCGGTTTTTTTGTTTCCACTGGTGGTGCACGTGCCATGGTGCAGACACAATTTTATTCTGCACATGGATGGACAAAGCCACGCACAGATGGAAAAGATTGGAGGGAACACTGGTGCAGGACACTTGTGCTTGGGGATTGTAAGCTGTCTGGGGCAGGGACTGTCTCCTTGTGTGTTTCTGCAGAGCCCAGCCCCTGGCCTGAGGCTCTCCTGGACTATCAATACGTTTCTGGGAGGGGAGAGTCAGAGGGTCTTTCTGCCTGAACTCAACCAGAGCTTTTGGCTGACTCAGGACAGGGGGAGGGGACATACCACACACCCACAGCCTTGTCCTTGTCCAGACTCCCCCGTCCTTGGTGGCTGCCTTGGAGATTTGACACATCTCCCCCATTTAGCTCTGCACACCAGCTGGGATTGAATTTTTGCTCTTGATCCTAAAAAGCTTGGCCCTTCCCCTGCTGGCTGTGCTCCAGATGGCTCCCATTAGAGTCTCCTCTGGCTGTCGGAGTTGGTTTTCATCAAAGAAGGGCTGGCTATGAAAAGGAGGGTTTATTTATAGGGTGTCAAATACCCAGGGTGGCACAGCAGGTTACTGCACCCCACTCCACGCCCAGCATGGCCGGGGACGGCACACAGCTGTTCCTCGCTGCGCCTTGCCCCGACACAAAGGCTTCACTCAGGCAGGGTTTGCTTTCTCAGGAGGGACATAAAGCGGCTCCAGGCCCCGTCCTGCCAAGGGACCGGGAGGGAGCCCTTAGCCCCCAGTGCTCCTGGAGGAAAAGGATTTTCCCCAAGCACAGCTACAACCTTGGCCCTTCCAGCCAGCTCCCTCCTGCCTCCCATCCTGGCCTCCCTGGCCCTCGGTTTCTTGTGCCTGCCCATGGTGCCCTGCTGGCCTGGGCTCTGTCACAGCAGCCAGACAAGCCCCTGGAACGTCTCCTGCTGACCCAGCTGCATGGGAGGCTGGCGAGCCGGGCTGGGCCCAGCAGGCACCAGTGGGTCAGTCAAGGAGGCCTCTCAGGACGGTGCGGTGCAGGGCCAACTCACATCCCGGGATGGTCGCGTCCCTGCTACGGAGCTGGGCCCCAGCTGCTGAACCAGCAGCGCTGCCTGGGGCCCGTAGCTAGCGCTGCACGTGGCACCCTCTCTCCAAAAGCAAACCCCGAGCGCCCCTCGCCCCCGCAAGCCAGAGCTCACTGCCCCCGTCAGAGCCACCTCTGGGCCCCTCCCCCTCCTGACTGTGCCCTTCCCCCCACATCTGTCAGACACACCCCCAGCTGTACCCCAGCCCCCGCTGCCAGCAGACGCACCCCCAGCTGTACCCCAGCCCCCGCTGCCAGCAGACGCACTCCCAGCTGTACCCCAGCCCCCGCTGCCAGCAGACGCACCCCCAGCTGTACCCCAGCCCCCGCTGCCAGCAGACGCACCCCCAGCTGTACCCCAGCCCCCGCTGCCAGCAGACGCACTCCCAGCTGTACCCCAGCCCCCGCTGCCAGCGGACGCACCGCCAGCGGACGCACCCCCAGCTGTACCCCAGCCCCCGCTGCCAGCGGACGCACCCCCAGCTGTACCCCAGCCCCCTGCTGCCAGCGGACGCACCCCCAGCTGTACCCCAGCCCCCTGCTGCCAGCGGACGCACCCCCAGCTGTACCCCAGCCCCCGCTGCCAGCGGACGCATCCCCAGCTGTACCCCAGCCCCCTGCTGCCAGCGGACGCACCCCCAGCTGTACCCCAGCCCCCTGCTGCCAGCAGACGCACCCCCAGCTGTACCCTACCCCCCGCTGCCAGCAGACGCACCCCCAGCTGTACCCTACCCCCCTGCTGCCAGCAGACCCACCCCCAGCTGTACCCCAGCCCCCTGCTGCCAGCGGACGCACCCCCAGCTGTACCCCAGCCCCCGCTGCCAGCGGACGCACCCCCAGCTGTACCCCAGCCCCCTGCTGCCAGCGGACGCACCCCCAGCTGTACCCCAGCCCCCTGCTGCCAGCGGACGCACCCCCAGCTGTACCCCAGCCCCCTGCTGCCAGCGGACGCACCCCCAGCTGTACCCCAGCCCCTGCTGCCAGCGGACGCACCCCCAGCTGTACCCCAGCCCCCTGCTGCCAGCGGACGCACCCCCAGCTGTACCCCAGCCCCCTGCTGCCAGCGGACGCACCCCCAGCTGTACCCCAGCCCCCGCTGCCAGCGGACGCACCCCCAGCTGTACCCCAGCCCCCGCTGCCAGCAGACGCACCCCCAGCTGTACCCCAGCCCCCTGCTGCCAGCAGACGCATCCCCAGCTGTACCCCAGCCCCCTGCTGCCAGCAGACGCACCCCCAGCTGTACCCCAGCCCCCTGCTGCCAGCAGACGCACCCCCAGCTGTACCCCAGCCCCCTGCTGCCAGCAGACGCACTCCCAGCTGTACCCCAGCCCCTGCTGCCAGCAGACGCACCCCCAGCTGTACCCTACCCCCCTGCTGCCAGCAGACTCATCCCCAGCTGTACCCTACCCCCCTGATGCCAGCAGACACACTCCCAGCTGTACCCCAGCCCCCTGCTGCCAGCAGACGCACTCCCAGCTGTACCCCAGCCCCCTGCTGCCAGCAGATGCACTCCCAGCTGTACCCCAGCCCCCTGCTGCCAGCAGACGCACCCCCAGCTGTACCCCTGCCCCCATTGCCAGCAGCAGCACCCCCAGCTGTACCCCAGCCCCCTGCTGCCAGCAGACGCACTCCCAGCTGTACCCCAGCCCCCTGCTGCCAGCAGACGCACCCCCAGCTGTACCCCAGCCCCCTGCTGCCAGCAGACGCATCCCCAGCTGTACCCCAGCCCCCTGCTGCCAGCAGACACACTCCCAGCTGTACCCCAGCCCCCTGCTGCCAGCAGACGCACTCCCAGCTGTACCCTACCCCCCTGCTGCCAGCAGACACACTCCCAGCTGTACCCTACCCCCCTGCTGCCAGCAGACGCATCCCCAGCTGTACCCCAGCCCCCTGCTGCCAGCAGACGCATCCCCAGCTGTACCCCAGCCCCCTGCTGCCAGCAGACGCATCCCCAGCTGTACCCCAGCCCCCTGCTGCCAGCAGACACACTCCCAGCTGTACCCCAGCCCCCTGCTGCCAGCAGACGCACTCCCAGCTGTACCCTACCCCCCTGCTGCCAGCAGACACACTCCCAGCTGTACCCTACCCCCCTGCTGCCAGCAGACGCATCCCCAGCTGTACCCCAGCCCCCTGCTGCCAGCAGACACACTCCCAGCTGTACCCTACCCCCCTGCTGCCAGCCGACGCACTCCCAGCTGTACCCCTGCCTCCATTGCCAGCAGCAGCACCCCCAGCTGTACCCCAGCCCCCTGCTGCCAGCCGACGCACTCCCAGCTGTACCCCTGCCCCCATTGCCAGCAGCAGCACCCCCAGCTGTACCCCAGCCCCCATTGCCAGCAGCGGCACCCCCAGCTGTACCCCAGCCCCCATTGCCAGCAGACTGCACCCCCAAACTGTGCACCCCGTCTCCCATCACCCAGGCAGACTGCACCCGTGCTCACCACCTCCCCTGCCAGACTGCACCTTTTGCGCCATCGGCCTGCACCCCCACTCCTGGGCCAGGCCCCACAGGGTTTAGTGCAGCTCAGTGTAAGTGCTGTGGGCGATGGGATTTCAAATGCTTCACCCAGGAGAGGTTCCCACTGCCCCCCCCCCAGGTGATTCCCTGGCTGCCGGGGATTGGGGCTCCCAGGAGGCCATACGTACGTCTGCCCCCCCCCCCCCAGGTGATTCCCTGGCTGCCAGGGATTGGGGCCACCAGGAGGCCATACGTACGTCTGCCCCCCCTCCCCCAGGTGATTCCCTGGCTGCCGGGGATTGGGGCCGCCAGGAGGCCATACGTACGTCTGCCCCCCCCCCCTCCCAGGTGATTCCCTGGCTGCCGGGGATTGGGGCCGCCAGGAGGCCATACGTACGTCTGCCCCCCCCCCCCAGGTGATTCCCTGGCTGCCAGGGATTGGGGCCGCCAGGAGGCCATACGTACGTCTGCCCCCCCCCCTCCCAGGTGATTCCCTGGCTGCCAGGGATTGGGGCCGCCAGGAGGCCATACGTACGTCTGCCCCCCCCCCCCCAGGTGATTCCCTGGCTGCCGGGGATTGGGGCCGCCAGGAGGCCATACGTACGTCTGCCCCCCCCAGGTGATTCCCTGGCTGCCAGGGATTGGGGCCGCCAGGAGGCCATACGTACGTCTGCCCCCCCCCCCCCAGGTGATTCCCTGGCTGCCAGGGATTGGGGCCGCCAGGAGGCCATACGTACGTCTGCCCCCCCCCCCCAGGTGATTCCCTGGCTGCCAGGGATTGGGGCCGCCAGGAGGCCATACGTACGTCTGCCCCCCCCCCCAGGTGATTCCCTGGCTGCCGGGGATTGGGGCCGCCAGGAGGCCATACGTACGTCTGCCCCCCCTCCCCCAGGTGATTCCCTGGCTGCCAGGGATTGGGGCCGCCAGGAGGCCATACGTACGTCTGCCCCCCCCCCCCAGGTGATTCCCTGGCTGCCAGGGATTGGGGCCGCCAGGAGGCCATACGTACGTCTGCCCCCCCCCCCCCCCCCCAGGTGATTCCCTGGCTGCCGGGGATTGGGGCCGCCAGGAGGCCATACTTACATCTGCCCCCCCCCCCAGGTGATTCCCTGGCTGCCGGGGATTGGGGCCGCCAGGAGGCCATACGTACGTCTGCCCCCCCCCCCAGGTGATTCCCTGGCTGCCGGGGATTGGGGCCGCCAGGAGGCCATACGTACGTCTGCCCCCCCTCCCCCAGGTGATTCCCTGGCTGCCAGGGATTGGGGCCGCCAGGAGGCCATACGTACGTCTGCCCCCCCCCCCCCCCAGGTGATTCCCTGGCTGCCGGGGATTGGGGCCGCCAGGAGGCCATACTTACATCTGCCCCCCCCCCCAGGTGATTCCCTGGCTGCCGGGGATTGGGGCCACCAGGAGGCCATACGTACGTCTGCCCCCCCCCCCCCAGGTGATTCCCTGGCTGCCAGGGATTGGGGCCGCCAGGAGGCCATACGTACGTCTGCCCCCCCCCCCAGGTGATTCCCTGGCTGCCAGGGATTGGGGCCACCAGGAGGCCATACGTACGTCTGCCCCCCCCCCCCAGGTGATTCCCTGGCTGCCAGGGATTGGGGCCACCAGGAGGCCATACGTACGTCTGCCCCCCCTCCCCCAGGTGATTCCCTGGCTGCCGGGGATTGGGGCTCCCAGGAGGCCATACGTACGTCTGCCCCCCCCCCTCCCAGGTGATTCCCTGGCTGCCGGGGATTGGGGCTGCCAGGAGGCCATACATACGTCTGCCCCCCCCCCCCCAGGTGATTCCCTGGCTGCCGGGGATTGGGGCCGCCAGGAGGCCATACGTACGTCTGCCCCCCCCCCCTCCCAGGTGATTCCCTGGCTGCCGGGGATTGGGGCCGCCAGGAGGCCATACGTACGTCTGCCCCCCCCCCCTCCCAGGTGATTCCCTGGCTGCCGGGGATTGGGGCCGCCAGGAGGCCATACGTACGTCTGCCCCCCCCCCCCCAGGTGATTCTCTGGCTGCCAGGGATTGGGGCCGCCAGGAGGCCATACGTACGTCTGCCCCCCCCCTCCCAGGTGATTCCCTGGCTGCCGGGGATTGGGGCCGCCAGGAGGCCATACGTACGTCTGCCCCCCCCCCAGGTGATTCCCTGGCTGCCAGGGATTGGGGCCGCCAGGAGGCCATACGTACGTCTGCCCCCCCCCCCAGGTGATTCCCTGGCTGCCGGGGATTGGGGCCACCAGGAGGCCATACGTACGTCTGCCCCCCCCCCCCAGGTGATTCCCTGGCTGCCGGGGATTGGGGCCACCAGGAGGCCATACGTACGTCTGCCCCCCCCCCCAGGTGATTCCCTGGCTGCCGGGGATTGGGGCCGCCAGGAGGCCATACGTACGTCTGCCCCCCCCCCCCAGGTGATTCCCTGGCTGCCGGGGATTGGGGCCACCAGGAGGCCATACGTACCTCTGCCCCCCCCCCCAGGTGATTCCCTGGCTGCCGGGGATTGGGGCCACCAGGAGGCCATACGTACCTCTGCCCCCCCCCCCCAGGTGATTCCCTGGCTGCCGGGGATTGGGGCCGCCAGGAGGCCATACGTACGTCTGCCCCCCCCCCCCCCAGGTGATTCCCTGGCTGCCGGGGATTGGGGCCGCCAGGAGGCCATACGTACGTCTGCCCCCCCCCCCCAGGTGATTCCCTGGCTGCCGGGGATTGGGGCCGCCAGGAGGCCATACGTACGTCTGCCCCCCCCCCCCCAGGTGATTCCCTGGCTGCCGGGGATTGGGGCCACCAGGAGGCCATACTTACATCTGCTGCCTTCTTCTCCGCCTGCTCCAGCTTCTCCTGGGCCTCTTTGACCGACTCAGAGTATTTGTCCACCTCATCCTCCGTCCCCTTCAGCTTCTTCTGCAGGGCCTGCTGCTCCTCCTCCAGCTGGGAAGGGGATCAGAGCAGGGTTAGGGGAGCCCTGGCCAAAGGGGCCCCAGTCGCATGCTTGGCACAGGAACGGCCATGCCAGGCTGGGGGCTGGGCAGAGCCGCTGGCCCCGACACTGAGCGCGGGGACCTGAGGCCAGCGGGACAGTGCTGGGCAGGGTCCCCAGAGACAGGGGCTCCCAGGAACGACTCCTTGGCCCTCCAGGGAGCAGGGAGGCGGGAGCCCAGGACAGCCTCTCCCCAGGCCCGGGCAGACACCGTGTGGGGGGGAGAGCCCCAGGCTCACCCTGAGGTTCTGGCTCCATCCCAAGGGCTCGAGCTGCTGGATGGTTCTTACCCCAGTGCCTGGGTGTGCAGGGGACCAGGATGCTCATTTGCATTGGGTCCCCCCACGAGTCCATCTCCAAGTGGGACTGGCACGGTACCTGGGGTTCCATGCAGTAGCCCCCTGGGTCCTTGCCTATCAATGAGGGGCTATGGGGAAAGTGCTCTGAGGGATGGGGTGCTGGCCCCTTGCCTAATCTGTCCTGGATGGGGATACAGTGCAGCGTTAAGCCCAGCAGGGGGTGCTGAGCAGGGTGGCTGCTGGGAACTTGGGGTGCCCCCTGGAGGAGCTGTCTGGGTGTTTGGGGGAGTGTTGAGAAGACTTCCTGGGACACGGTGCAGGGGGCCGCCTGGGCACTCGGGCAGGTTGCAGGGGAGTGGTACCCAGGGGGGAATGCTCCTCAGGGGAATGGTGATGCTGCCCAGATGCTGCTGAAGGGGCCACATGGGCACTTTGGGGGGCTGGGACGAGGAGCTGCCCAGAGAGGCAAAGAGAACATTGTCTGGGGGGACTTGGAGGGGAGGGGGGGTGGGGACGGGGGGCTGCCTGGGGACTTGGGGTTGCTCCTGGGGGGACTCCAAGGGGGCACAGGGGTCCTGGGGTCACTGTCTGGGGACTTGGGGTTGCTCCTGGAGGGTACTCCGAGGGGTCACAGGGGTCCTGGGGTCACTGTCTGGGGATTTGGGGGTGCTCCAAGGGGGCACAGGGGTCCTGGGGTCGCTGCCTGAGGACTTGGGGGGACTCCTGGGGGGACTCCGAGGGGGCACAGGGGTCCTGGGGTCACTGCCTGAGGACTTAGGGGGACTCCTGGGGGGACTCCGAGGGGGCACAGGGGTCCTGGGGGCGCTGCCTGAGGACTTGGGGGGCACTCCTGGGGGGATTCCGAGGGGGCACAGGGGTCCTGGGGGCGCTGCCTGAGGACTTGGGGGGCACTCCTGGGGGGACTCCGAGGGGGCACAGGGGTCCTGGGGGCGCTGCCTGAGGACTTAGGGGGACTCCTGGGGGGACTCCGAGGGGGCACAGGGGTCCTGGGGGCGCTGCCTGAGGACTTAGGGGGACTCCTGGGGGGACTCCGAGGGGGCACAGGGGTCCTGGGGGCGCTGCCTGAGGACTTAGGGGGACTCCGAGGGGGCACTGGGGGCTCGGAGGGGAACTGGGGGCTCGCGGCCCGCCCCACCTGCTTGCAGCGATCCTCCGCCTGCTTCTTGTCCACCTCGGCCTGCTCGGCGCGGTCGATCGCGTTCTCCTTGTCCAGCTTCAGCATCTGCATCTTCTTCTTGATGGCGTCCATGGCTGCGGCGCGGGGCGGAGACCGGGCGGCTCGGGAGCGGGGCTGGAGCGGCTGGAGCGGGGCTGAGCGAGCTCTGGGGCCCCGGCGCCGCGGTCGCTCCTAAAAGCCGCGGAGGGGGCGGGAGGAGCCGCGGGGCCCGGACCCTCCCCCGGCGGCCGCCGAGCACCTTTTAGGGACTGGCTCGCGAGCCCAGCCGGGAGGGGCGGGACAGCGGCAGCACCCGGCCGGGCTCCGACCCCGGGGACCCGGAACCGGAGACCCCGCCCCGCGCCCCCGCGCCGGGAACCCTGCCCCTCCCCGGAGCCCAGAGAGACCCCCGGCCCCTCCCCGGAGCCCAGAGAGACCCCCGGCCCCGCTGCGCCCCCGAGAGACCCCCGGCCCCCGCTGCACACCCAGAGAGACCCCCGGCCCCCGCTGCGCCCCCGAGAGACCCCCGGCCCCGCTGCGCCCCCGAGAGACCCCCGGCCCCCGCTGCACACCCAGAGAGACCCCCGGCCCCCGCTGCGCCCCCGAGAGACCCCCGGCCCCCGCTGCGCCCCCAGAGAGACCCCCGGCCCCACTGCGCCCCCGAGAGACCCCCGGCCCCACCGCGCCCCCAGAGAGACCCCCGGCCCCGCCGCACACCCAGAGAGACCCCCGGCCCCGCCGCGCCCCCAGAGAGACCCCCGGCCCCGCTGCACACCCAGAGAGACCCCCGGCCCCGCCGCGCCCCCAGAGAGACCCCCGGCCCCGCCGCACACCCAGAGAGACCCCCGGCCCCACTGCGCCCCCGAGAGACCCCCGGCCCCGCCGCACACCCAGAGAGACCCCCGGCCCCGCCGCGCCCCCGAGAGACCCCCGGCCCCGCCGCGCCCCCAGAGAGACCCCCGGCCACGCCGCACACCCCGAGAGACCCCCGCCCCCGCCGCGCCCCAGAGAGACCCCCGCCCCCGCCGCACACCCAGAGAGACCCCCGCCCCCGCCGCGCCCCCGAGAGACCCCCGGCCCCGCTGCGCCCCCGAGAGACCCCCCGGTCCCCGCCGCGCCCCCGAGAGACCCCCGCCCCCGCTGCACACCCCGAGAGACCCCCGCCCCCGCCGCACACCCGAGACACCCCCGGCCCCGCTCCGCCCCAGAGAGACCCCCGGCCCCGTTCCGCCCCCGAGAGACCCCCGCCACGCCCCCGACAGACCCCCGGTCCCACTGCGCCCCCGAGAGACCCCCGCCCCCGCTGCACACCCCGAGAGACCCCCGCCCCCGCTGCGCCCCCGAGAGACCCCCGGTCCCACTGCGCCCCCGAGAGACCCCCGCCCCCGCTGCACACCCCGAGAGACCCCCGGCCCCCGCTGCGCCCCCGAGAGACCCCCGCCCCCGCTGCGCCCCCGAGAGACCCCCGCCCCCGCTGCACACCCAGAGAGACCCCCCACCCCGCTGCGCCCCCAAGAGAGCCCCGGGCCCACTGCGCCCCAGAGAGACCCCCGGCCCCCACTGCGCCCCCGAGAGACCCCCGGTCCCGCCGCGCCCCCGAGAGACCCCCGGCCCCCGCTGCACACCCAGAGAGACCCCCGCCCCAGCTGCACACCCAGAGAGACCCCCGGCCCCGCTGCGCCCCCGAGAGACCCCCGCCCCCGCTGCACACCCCGAGAGACCCCCGCCCCCGCCGCACACCCCGAGAGACCCCCGGCCCCGCCGTGCCCCCGAGAGACCCCCGCCCCCGCCGCACACCCAGAGAGACCCCTGTCCCCGCTCCGCCCCAGAGAGACCCCCGGCCCCGTTCCGCCCCCGAGAGACCCCCGCCACGCCCCCCGAGAGACCCCCGCCACGCCCCCGAGAGACCCCCGGTCCCACTGCGCCCCCGAGAGACCCCCGCCCCCGCTGCACACCCCGAGAGACCCCCGCCCCCGCTGCGCCCCCGAGAGACCCCCGGCCCACTGCGCCCCCGAGAGACCCCCGGCCCCCGCTGCGCCCCCGAGAGACCCCCGCCCCCGCTGTGCCCCCGAGAGACCCCCGCCCCCGCTGCACACCCAGAGAGACCCCCACCCCGCTGCGCCCCCGAGAGAGCCCCGGGCCCACTGCGCCCCAGAGAGACCCCCGGCCCCCACTGCGCCCCCGAGAGACCCCCGGTCCCGCTGCGCCCCCGAGAGACCCCCGCCCCCGCTGCACACCCCGAGAGACCCCCGCCCCCGCTGCGCCCCCGAGAGACCCCCGGTCCCACTGCGCCCCCGAGAGACCCCCGCCCCCGCTGCACACCCCGAGAGACCCCCGGCCCCCGCTGCGCCCCCGAGAGACCCCCGCCCCCGCTGTGCCCCCGAGAGACCCCCGCCCCCGCTGCACACCCAGAGAGACCCCCCACCCCGCTGCGCCCCCAAGAGAGCCCCGGGCCCACTGCGCCCCAGAGAGACCCCCGGCCCCCACTGCGCCCCCGAGAGACCCCCGGTCCCGCCGCGCCCCCGAGAGACCCCCGGCCCCCGCTGCACACCCAGAGAGACCCCCGCCCCAGCTGCACACCCAGAGAGACCCCCGGCCCCGCTGCGCCCCCGAGAGACCCCCGCCCCCGCTGCACACCCCGAGAGACCCCCGCCCCCGCCGCACACCCCGAGAGACCCCCGGCCCCGCCGCGCCCCCGAGAGACCCCCGCCCCCGCCGCACACCCAGAGAGACCCCCGTCCCCGCCGCGCCCCCGAGAGACCCCCGTCCCCGCCGCACCCCCGAGAGACCCCCGGCCCCGCTCCGCCCCAGAGAGACCCCCGGCCCCGTTCCGCCCCCGAGAGACCCCCGCCACGCCCCCGAGAGACCCCCGCCACGCCCCCGAGAGACCCCCGGTCCCACTGCGCCCCCGAGAGACCCCCGCCCCCGCTGCACACCCCGAGAGACCCCCGCCCCCGCTGCGCCCCCGAGAGACCCCCGGCCCACTGCGCCCCCGAGAGACCCCCGGCCCCCGCTGCGCCCCCGAGAGACCCCCGCCCCCGCTGTGCCCCCGAGAGACCCCCGCCCCCGCTGCACACCCAGAGAGACCCCCACCCCGCTGCGCCCCCGAGAGAGCCCCGGGCCCACTGCGCCCCAGAGAGACCCCCGGCCCCCACTGCGCCCCCGAGAGACCCCCGGTCCCGCTGCGCCCCCGAGAGACCCCCGGCCCCCGCTGCACCCCCGAGAGACCCCCGGTCCCACTGCGCCCCCGAGAGACCCCCGCCCCCGCTGCGCCCCCGAGAGACCCCCGCCCCCGCTGCACACCCAGAGAGACCCCCACCCCGCTGCGCCCCCGAGAGAGCCCCGGGCCCACTGCGCCCCCGAGAGACCCCCGGCCCCCACTGCGCCCCCGAGAGACCCCCGGTCCCGCTGCGCCCCCGAGAGACCCCCGGCCCCCGCTGCGCCCCCGAGAGACCCCCGGCCCCCGCTGCGCCCCCGAGAGACCCCCGGTCCCACTGCGCCCCCAAGAGACCCCCGCCCCCGCTGCGCCCCCGAGAGACCCCCGGCCCCCGCTGCGCCCCCGAGAGACCCCCGCCCCCGCTGCACACCCAGAGAGACCCCCACCCCGCTGGGCCCCGAGAGAGCCCCGGGCCCACTGCGCCCCCGAGAGACCCCCGGCCCCACTGCGCCCCCGAGAGACCCCCGGTCCCGCTGCGCCCCCGAGAGACCCCCGGCCCCCACTGCGCCCCCGAGAGACCCCCGGCCCCCGCTGCGCCCCCGAGAGACCCCCGCCCCGCTGCGCCCCCGAGAGAGCCCCGGGCCCACTGTGCCCCAGAGAGACCCCCACCCCGCTGCGCCCCCGAGAGAGCCCCGGGCCCACTGCGCCCCAGAGAGACCCCCGGCCCCCACTGCGCCCCCGAGAGACCCCCGGCCCCCGCTGCGCCCCCGAGAGACCCCCGCCCCCGCTGCGCCCCCGAAAGACCCCCGCCCCCGCTGCGCCCCAGAGAGACCCCCGCCCCCACTGCGCCCCAGAGAGACCCCCGGTCCCACTGTGCCCCAGAGAGACCCCCGGCCCCCACTGCGCCCCAGAGAGACCCCCGGTCCTACTGCGCCCCCGAGAGACTCCCGCCCCACTGTGCCCCCGAGAGACCCCCGCCCCCACTGCACACCCAGAGAAACCCCCGGCCCCACTGCGCCCCCGAGAGACCCCCGCCCCCACTGCGCCCCCGAGAGACCCCCGCCCCCACTGCACCCCCGAGAGACCCCTGCCCCCACTGCACACCCAGAGAGACCCCCGGCCCCACTGCACACCCAGAGAAACCCCCGGCCCCACTGCGCCCCAGAGAGACCCCTGGTCCCACTGCGCCCCCGAGAGACCCCCGGCCCCACTGCGCCCCAGAGAGACCCCCGGTCCCACTGCGCCCCAGAGAGACCCCCGGCCCCACTGCGCACCCAGAGAGACCCCCGGCCCCACTGCACCCCCGAGAGACCCCCGCTGCACACCCAGAGAAACCCCCGGCCCCACTGCGCCCCAGAGAGACCCCCGGTCCCACTGCGCCTCCGAGAGACCCCCGCCCCCACTGCACCCCCGAGAGACCCCCGGTCCCACTGCGCCCCCGAGAGACCCCCGCCCCCGCTGCTCACCCCCGAGAGACCCCCGCCCCCGCTGCCTCCCCGAGAGACCCCCGCCCCCACTGCACCCCCGAGAGACCCCCGGTCCCGCTGCACACCCCCGAGAGACCCACACCCCCGCTGCACACCCAGAGAGACCCCCACCCCCGCTGCGCCCCCGAGAAACTCCCGCCCCGACTGCACACCCCCGAGAGACCCCCGCCCCTACTGCACACCCCCGAGAGACCCCCGCCCCCACCGCACACCCAGAGAAACCCCCGCCCCCACTGCACCCCCGAGAGACCCCCCCACCCTCACTGAATCCCCAGAGAAACCCCCGGTCCCACTGCAACCCCGAGAGACCCCCGCCCTCACTGTGGCTTCACACCAGGAACCCTGCCCCTCACGGGAGCCCCCGAGAGCCCCCCGCCCCCACTGCACCCCCAAGAGACCCCTGCCCCCACTGTGCCCCCGAGAGACCACCCCCACTGCACTGCACCCCCCAGAGAGACCCCTGCCCCCACTGCACCCCCGCACCAGGAACCCTGCCCCTCACTGGAGCCCCAGAGAGATCCCAACATTCCAGAGACCCCCCCCACCCCACTGCATCCCCAGAGAGACCCCTGCCCCCACTGCACCCCCGAGAGACCCTCCACTCCCACTGCACCCCCCAGAGAGACCCCTGCCCCCACTGCACCCCCGCACCAGGAACCCTGCCCCTCACTGGAGCCCCAGAGAGATCCCAACATTCCAGAGACCCCCCCCACCCCACTGCACCCCGAGAGACTCCTGCCCCCACTGCACCCCCGAGAGACTCCCCACCTTCGCTGCACTGCCCGAGTTCCCCGCCCCCACTGCACCCCCGAGAGACTCCCCACCTTCGCTGCACTGCCCGAGTTCCCCGCCCCCACTGCACCCCAGAGAGGTGCCCACCCCACTGAATCACACTGATCCCCATTTCCCAAGGCACAGGAAGCAGAATCCAAAGGAGCCGCGACCAGCAGGAGAGGCCTGGGCGCGGCCTGGAACGTTTCCAAGGGCCGCAGCGGCTTAAACGTGCACCCCACAGGACACGTGCCTGGCGGGCCCCGGGGAGGCCAGAGGCATCTGGTGCAAACCCCAGGCGGGGGCTGGGAACCCTGCAGCTGCACGGGACCCCCAAGGGGCTGGAGAACAACTGGCAGCAAAATGCTTTCAATTGCACCAGGAGCAGAGCTGTGGGGGTCTGAGCCGTGGGGCACTGAGCCGTGGGGAGGGGTCTGAGCTGTGGGGCGCTGAGCTGTGGAGAGGGGCTGAACTGTGGGGCACTGAGCCGTGGGGGTCTGAGCTGTGGGGCGCTGAGCCGTGGGGGTCTCAGCCGTGGGGCACTGAGCCGTGGGAGTCTGAGCTGTGGGGAGGGGGCTGAGCAGTGGGGGTCTGAGCCGTGGGGGTCTGAGCTGTGGGGCACTGAGCCGTGGGGGTCTCAGCCGTGGGGCACTGAGCCGTGGGGGTCTGAGCTGTGGGGAGGGGGCTGAGCAGTGGGGGTCTGAGCCGTGGGGGTCTGAGCTGTGGGGCACTGAGCCGTGGGGGTCTGAGCTGTGGGGCGCTGAGCCGTGGGGGTCTGAGCTGTGGGGAGGGGGCTGAGCAGTGGGGGTCTGAGCCGTGGGGGTCTGAGCTGTGGGGGTCTGAGCTGTGGGGCACTGAGCTGTGTGGCGCTGAGTTGTGAGGAAGGGGCTGAACCGTGTGGTGCTGAGCTGTGGGGGTCTGAGCTGTGAGGAAGGGGCTGAACCGTGTGGTGCTGAGCTGTGGGGGGTCTCAGCCGTGGGGCACTGAGCTGTGGGGCACTGAGCCGTGAGGAAGGGGCTGAATCACAGGGCGCTGAGCCGTGGGGGTCTCAGCCGTGGGGCTCTGAGCTGTGTGGCGCTGAGTTGTGGGGAGGGGGCTGAACTGTGGGGCACTGAGCCGTGGGGGTCTGAGCCGTGGGGCACTGAGCTGTGGGGCGCTGAGCCGTGGGGGTCTCAGCCGTGGGGCGCTGAGCCGTGAGGAAGGGGCTGAACCGTGGGGCGCTGAGCCATGGGGAGGGGGCTGAACTGTGGGGCACTGAGCTGTGGGGGTCTGAGACGTGGGGCACTGAGCTGTGTGGCGCTGAGCTGTGAGGAAGGGGCTGAACCGTGGGGCGCTGACCTGTGGGGCGCTGAGCCATGGGGAGGGGGCTGAACCGTGGGGAGCTGAGCCGTGGGGGTCTGAGACGTGGGGCACTGAGCTGTGTGGCGCTGAGCCGTGAGGAAGGGGCTGAACCGTGGGGCGCTGAGACATGGAGAGCGGGCTGAACCGTGGGGAGCTGAGCTCTGGGGCACTGAGCCATGGGAAGGGGGTTGAGCCATGGGGAGGGGGGTGAACCATTGTGGAGAGGGGGGCTGAACCGTGGGGCACTAAGCCATGGGAAGGAGGTTGAGCCATGGGGCGCTGAGCCGTGGAGCGCTGAGCTCTGGGGAGGGGGCTGAACCGTGGGGTGCTGATCTGTGGGGCGCTGAGCCATGGGGAGGGGGTTGAGCCGTGGGGCGCTGAGCCATGGGGAGGGGCGCTGACCTGTGGGGCTCTGAGCCATGGGAAGGGGGTTGAGCTGTGGAACACTGAGCTCTGGGGAGGGGGCTGAACTGTGGGGCACTGAGCCATGGGAAGGGGGTTGAGCCATGGGGAGGGGGATGAACTGTGGGGCACTGAGCCATGGGAAGGGGGTTGAGCCATGGGGCGCTGAGCCATGGGGAGGGGGGCTGAACTGTGGGGCACTGAGCCATGGGGAGGGGGTTGAGCCGTGGGGCGCTGAGCCATGGGGAGGGGGCTGAACTGTGGGGCACTGAGCCATGGGAAGGGGGTTGAGCCATGGGGCGCTGAGCCATGGGGAGGGGGATGAACTGTGGGGCACTGAGCCATGGGAAGGGGGTTGAGCCATGGGGCGCTGAGCCATGGGGAGGGGGGCTGAACTGTGGGGCACTGAGCCATGGGGAGGGGGTTGAGCCGTGGGGCGCTGAGCCATGGGGAGGGGGATGAACTGTGGGGCACTGAGCCATGGGGAGGGGGCTGAACCGTGGGGCGCTGAGCCATGGGGAGGGAGTTGAGCCATGGGGAGGGGGATGAACTGTGGGGCACTGAGCCATGGGGAGGGGGCTGAACCGTGGGGCGCTGAGCCATGGGGCACTGAGCCATGGGGAGGGGGTTGAGCCGTGGAACACTGAGCTCTGGGGAGGGGGCTGAACCGTGGGGCGCTGATCTGTGGGGCGCTGAGCCGTGGGGAGGGGGCTGAGCCGTGGGGCGCTGAGACATGGGGAGGGGGCTGAGCCGTGGGGCACTGAGCCATGGGGAGGGGGCTGAACCGTGGGGCGCTGAGACATGGGGAGGGGGCTGAACCGTGGGGCGCTGAGCCATAGGGAGGGGGTTGAGCCGTGGGGCGCTGAGCCATGGGGAGGGGCTGAACCGTGGGGCGCTGAGCCGTGGGGAGGGGCTGAACCGTGGGGCGCTGAGCCATGGGGAGGGGGCTGAGCCGTGGGGCGCTGAGCCATGGGGAGGGGGCTGAACCGTGGGGCGCTGAGCCATGGGGAGGGGCTGAACCGTGGGGCGCTGAGCCGTGGGGAGGGGGTTGAGCCATGGGGCACTGAGCCATGGGGAGGGGGCTGAGCCGTGGGGCGCTGAGCCGTGGGGAGGGGGTTGAGCCGTGGGGCGCTGAGCCGTGGGGAGGGGCTGAAGACACACACTGGGCAGACAAGGTCCATGCAGAGGAGCTCAGTGAATCTCGCATCCGTCTTCACTGCAAAGGCTCCTGAACCTGAGCCCATCTTAGGCAGAGCTGCTGTCCCCTCACTAGTGGGTCGGGGCAAGGCCCTGTGCTTTGGGGGGGTAACGGGGGCCTGGGCCTAGTGCCACTCACAGCAGTGACCCCCCTTCATTGCCAGGCTGTGCTGGGCCTGGGGTCAGCCGCCCCTGCCTGCCCCTCTCTGGCTGGCACATCCCCACCGTGTCCCTGTCCTGCCCACAGGCTCCGACGCCTCCCCAGCCAGCTCTTGCCCAGACCACGGAGGGGGGATGGCTCTGCCCCTGGGCGGCTCTAGCTCCTGCTGCCTGGGCCTGGGGATGGCTGCAGGGCAGAGCTACTGTCTCCTGGCCTCCTCTGAAGGCACCAGGCTACACAGGTCTGCCCACCCTGAAGCGGGGAGGCCAACCCCTGCCCCGCCCCCCCTGCTGTTCCGCATGGGACCCCGCCTCTCCTCCCGTCCCGTACGCACGGGACCCCACCCCCCCTCCCGCCCCGTACGCACGGGACCCCGCCCCTCCTCCTCCCGCCCCGTATGCACAGGACCCCAGCCCCTGTAAGGGTCTGTCTACACTACCCCCCTAGTTCGAACTAGGGTGGTTAATGTAGGCAACCGGAGTTGCAAATGAAGCCCGGGATTTGAATTTCCCGGGCTTCATTTGCATCTTACCAGGCGCAGCCATTTTTAAATCCCCCTTAGTCCGAACTCCATGCCCGCGGCTACACGTGGCACGGAGTAGGTTGTTCGGATTAGGCCCTCTAATCCGAACTACCGTTACTTCTTGTGGAACGAGGTGTACTGTTAGTTCGGATTAGAGAGCCTAATCCGAACTACCTACTCCGTGCCGCGTGTAGCCGTGCGGCACGGAGTCCAAACTAGCGGACATTTAAAAATGGCGGCGCCCAGCGAGATGCAAATGAAGCCCGGGAAATTCAAATCCCGGGCTTCATTTGCAACTCCGGTTGCCTACATTCCCACCCTAGTTCGAACTAGGGGGCTAGTGTAGACATAACCCCTTCAAAGAAGTCTAAGGGTAACAAACATGCAGACAAGGGGGATCCAGTAGATATAGGCTGTGTCTAGACTGGCCAGTTTTTCCGGAAAATCAGACACTTTTCCGGAAAAACTTGCCAGCCGTCTACACTGGCCACTTGAATTTCTGCAAAAGCTCTGACTTCCTACTGTAAGAAATCGGTGCTTTTTGCGGAAATGCCATGCTGCTCCCGTTCGGGCAAAAGTCCCTTTTGCACAAAACTTTTGCGCAAAAGGGCCAGTGTAGACAGCTCAGATTTGTTTTCCCCAAAAAAGCCCCAATCGCGAAAATGGCAATCGGGGCTTTTTTGCGCAAAACTGCGTCTAGATTGGCCACGGACGCTTTTCCACAAGAAGTGCTTTTGCAGAAAGGCGTCCTGCCGATCTAGACGCTCTGTTCCGAAAATGCTTTTAACGGAAAACTTTTCTGTTAAAAGCATTTCCGGAAAGGGGGAAGTGGGGGGTGGTGATCAAGGAGAAGTGGGAGGGGTGACCGGGAGGAAGGGGGAGATGACCAAGAGGAAGTGGGGGGAAGGGGGAAGGTCACCCAGGGGAAGTGAGGGGCGGTGAACAAGGGGAAGTGGGGGGCGGTGACTGGGGGAAAGGGGGCGGTGACCAAGGGGAAGTGGGGGGCGGTGACCAAGGGGAAGTGGGGGGCGGTGACCGGGGAGGTGACCAAGGGGAAGTGGGGGGCAGTGACCGGGGGGGAAGGGGGAGATGACCAAGAGGAAGTGGGGGGCAATGACCGTGGGGGGGAAGGGGGCGGTGACCAAGGGGAAGTGGGGGGTGGTGACCAAGGGGAAGTGGGGGGCAGTGACCGGGGAGGTGACCAAGGGGAAGTGGGGGGCAGTGACCGGGGGGAAGGGGGAGGTGACCAAGGGGAAGTGGGGGGCAGTGACCGGGGGGGAAGGGGGAGGTCACCAAGGGGAAGTGAGGGGCAGTGACCGGGGGGAAGGGGGAGGTGACCAAGAGGAAGTGGGGGGCAGTGACCGGGGGGGAAGGGGGAGGTGACCAAGGGGAAGTGGGGGGCAGTGACCGGGGGGAAGGGGGAGGTGACCGGGGGGGGAAGGGGGAGGTGACCAAGGGGAAGTGGGGGGCAGTGACCGGGGGGAAGGGGGAGGTGACCAAGGGGAAGTGGGGGGCAGTGACCGGGGGGAAGTGGGGGGCAGTGACCGGGGGGGAAGGGGGAGGTGACCAAGAGGAAGTGGGGGGCAGTGACCGGGGGGGAAGGGGGAGGTGACCAAGAGGAAGTGGGGGGCAGTGACCGGGGGGGAAGGGGGAGGTGACCAAGGGGAAGTGGGGGGCAGTGACCGGGGGGGAAGGGGGAGGTGACCAAGAGGAAGTGGGGGGCAGTGACCGGGGGGGAAGGGGGAGGTGACCAAGAGGAAGTGGGGGGCAGTGACCGGGGGGGAAGGGGGAGGTGACCAAGAGGAAGTGGGGGGCAGTGACTGGGGGGGAAGGGGGAGGTGACGGGGGGAAGGGGGAGGTCCCCAAGGGGAAGTGGGGGGCAGTGACCGGGGGGGAAGTGGGGGGAGGTGACGGGGGGGGAAGGGGGAGGTGACCGGGGGGGAGGGGGGGAGGTGACCGGAGGAAGGAGTAGTGGCAGGAGGGATCATGCCTGCTCCGGGCTCTGGCTGCGCAGTGCCCACCTTGCCGCTGGCCTCTGCTGTATTTGCAGCTGCCCCAGGTGGAGGCGTGGCCAAGAGAGGCCCCTCCCACCCCAGGTGGAGGCGTGGCCAAGAGAGGCCCCTCCCACAGCCTGCCCTGGGCTGGAGTAGTTGGTCCCTGCATCACAGAGGGGGCCCAGCAGCAGCTGGCTTCCCTGCAGCCTCCCCAGGGCGCAGGGTCCAGCCCCTGCTCTCACGCCCAAGGCCAGAGCTGCCTCCCTCACCTCCCTCCAGGGGCCATGGCTCAGCTCAGGAGCTGCAGCCCAGCTGACCACTCTGCAGGCACTGGCTGCCCTGCCTTACTCCCTCCCCCTTGCCCCCCACGGGAATGCCCCCCCTCCAAGCCCCCCCAAGTCCCCCCCACCCTGCCTGGCACTCCCTCCCCCTTGCCCCCCACGGGAATGCCCCCCCTCCAAGCCCCCCCAAGTCCCCCCCACCCTGCCTGGCACTCCCTCCCCCTTGCCCCCCACGGGAATGCCCCCCCTCCAAGCCCCCCCAAGTCCCCCCCACCCTGCCTGGCACTCCTTCCCCTTGCCCCCCACGGGAATGCCCCCCCTCCAAACCTCCCCCACCCTGCCTCGCACTCCCTCCCCCTTGCCCCCCACGGGAATGCCCCCCCTCCAAGCCCCCCTCACCTCGCACTCCCTCCCTCTTGCCCCCCATGGGAATGCCCCCCCTCCAACCCCCCCCCCTCGCCTCGCACTGCCTCTCCCTGCCCCTCCGTGGGGGAATGTCTCCCTTTCCAACCCCCCCCACACCGCCCCTCCCATCCAGCGGCTGCCAGTGCCCACCCCCTCCCGCAGCAGCAGGGCCTGACAGGCCAGAGCCATGGGGGGTGCGTCTGGTCGGGCGCTTCCTGCCTCCTGATCCCTCGGTCCCCAGTGACAGGGTGGGAACAGGTGCGGGGCCGCGCTGCCCTTTCCCTGCAGCTGCTGGCGCTCAGGTTGGCCCGGGCGCTATTTCTAGGTGTGAGATCAGCGCAGGCAGCCAGGGCAGCTCTGGCCCCACATTCCGGGCCCCTCGCCGGCCACGTGGGCGGCCCTCACGCAGCGTGGCGGCCCAGAGCTGCCAGCTCGTCCGGAGCCTCACCACGGGCCAGAGTTTGGGGAGGGGCCCGAGGGGGGCCCACCTGTTCCCGCAGAGAGAGGGGCCCGAGAGGGGCCTGTCTGCCCCTGCCCCCGCAGAGAGAGGGGCCCGAGAGGGGCCTGTCTGCCCCCGCCCCCGCAGAGAGAGGGGCCCGAGAGGGGCCTGTCTGCCCCCGCCCCCGCAGAGAGGGGGCCCGAGAGGGGCCTGTCTGCCCCTGCCCCCGCAGAGAGAGGGGCCCGAGAGGGGCTCGCCTGCCCCCGCCCCCGCAGAGAGAGGGGCCTGAGAGGGGCCTGTCTGCCCCCGCCCCCGCAGAGAGAGGGGCCTGAGAGGGGCTCGCCTGCCCCCGCCCCCGCAGAGAGAGGGGCCTGAGAGGGGCCTGTCTGCCCCCGCCCCTGCAGAGAGAGGGGCCCGAGAGGGGCCTGTCTGCCCCTGCCCCCGCAGAGAGAGGGGCCCGAGAGGGGCCTGTCTGCCCCTGCCCCCGCAGAGAGAGGGGCCCGAGAGGGGCCTGTCTGCCCCCGCCCCCGCAGAGAGAGGGGCCCGAGAGGGGCCTGTCTGCCCCTGCCCCCGCAGAGAGAGGGGCCCGAGAGGGGCCTGTCTGCCCCCGCCCCCGCAGAGAGAGGGGCCCGAGAGGGGCTCGCCTGCCCCTGCCCCCGCAGAGAGAGGGGCCTGAGAGGGGCCTGTCTGCCCCCGCCCCCGCAGAGAGAGGGGCCCGAGAGGGGCTCGCCTGCCCCTGCCCCCGCCGAGAGAGGGGCCTGAGAGGGGCTCACCTGCCCCTGCCAAGAGGGGCCCGAGAGGGGCTCACCTGCCCCCGCCGAGAGGGGCCTGGGAGGGGCCCGCCTGCCCCCGCCGAGAGGGGCCCGTCTGCTCCTGCCCCCGCCGAGAGGGGCCCGAGAGGGGCCCGCCTGCCCCCGCCGAGAGGGGCCCGTCTGCTCCTGCCCCCGCCAAGAGGGGCCCGAGAGGGGCCCGCCTGCCCCCGCCGAGAGGGGCCCGGGAGGGGCTCGCCTGCCCCCGCCGAGAGGGGCCCGAGAGGGGCCCGCCTGCCCCCGCCGAGAGGGGCCCGTCTGCTCCTGCCCCCGCCGAGAGGGGGGCCCGAGAGGGGCCCGCCTGCCCCCGCCGAGAGGGGCCCGCCTGCCCCCGCCGAGAGGGGCCCGAGAGGGGCCCGCCTGCCCCCGCCGAGAGGGGCCCGAGAGGGGCCCGCCTGCCCCCGCCGAGAGGGGCCCGGGAGGGGCAGGGTAGCTGGAAAACAAGGGCCCGGCGCTTTGACATTCAACACGCAGGCAGAAGCGTGTGCCAGAGCTGCACGGGCGGGGCGGGGCGGGGCTGCAGAGCCAGAGCCCAGCCCGTTCTCCTGCCAGCGGGAGCCTGGGACGGGCGCGGGGAAGGCGGAGGCCAGGGGGCCTGGCCCCAGGGCTGGGGGGGGGGCAGGGCGGGCACCTCCTCCCCAGTCCCAGCTCTCCCGGTTGGGGTGGGAGGCTGCCAGGCAGGCGGGCTGCTCCCTGCCCCTCCTGGTGCTCTCCCTCTCTGCCTCATGCCCAGCCGGCTCTGCCTGCTCTTGGGGCGCACACGGCCCCCCGCTCCTTGTGACCTCGGCCAGGCAGCCCGGGTTTGCACACCCGCCTGGGAGGCAGGGCCAAGTGGGGGACCCCGGAGAGGGCTGCGGAAATGAGTCGCCCCACACAGAGCCCCGGCCAGCGCTGGCAGGTGCATGGGGGGCAGCGGTGGGCCACCCTCAGGCCCCTCCTCTCTGTGGGGGACGGGAGCAGGATCCCCTCAGGCCCCTCTCTCTGCGGGGGAGGGGAGCAGGATCCCCTCAGGCCCCTCTCTCTGCGGGGGAGGGGAGCAGGATCCCCTCAGGCCCCTCTCTCTGCGGGGGAGGGGAGCAGGATCCCCTCATGCCCCTCTCTCTGCGGGGGAGGGGAGCAGGATCCCCTCAGGCCCCTCTCTCTGTGGGGGAGGGGAGCAGGATCCCCTCAGGCCCCTCTCTCTGCGGGGGAGGGGAGCAGGCAGGCCGACCCCCCTCAGGCCCCTCTCTCTGCGTATAATGGCACAGCTGGCACTGGGGCCAAGTGGCACCCGGAGACGTTCCCGGGACGGCCAACGGAGCGCGCCATGCCCCGGCGGCAGGGTGATGGGCTCCAGGGGAGTGCAGCGCTGTTACGGGGGAGGGTCTGGATTGGAATAAGGCTTTGCACAGTCTCACAAGTCAGGTGGGGACATGGGCGTGGGGAATTGCTGCACTGTGGGGGACATCTAGACGACAGGGTTTTTGTCGACAGACGTTTTGGTGACAGATACTGTCGACAAAGAGCATCTAGACACACCCAGTCCTGTGGCACAGCAAGCCGCTTTGTCGACATGACAGTGTGGACGCAAAGGGCAGTGTAGATGCAATAGCGCCTGCTGGCCACAGAACTCTGTCCACAAAAGGCGTTATTCCTCGTAGAAAGGGGTTTACATACGTTGACAAAACTGCTGAGTTATGTCGACGTAACTCAAAGGCAGTGTGGACGCAGGTAGTTTTAGCGACAAAAGCCCACTTTTGTTGACAAAACCCTGTAGTCTAGACACACCCTGGGTGCACAACAGGCTGCAAACCCACCTCCGGCAGCTGTCAAACAGGTGGGTCCTGGGGCTGGGCAGTGTCCCCATGAGTGTCGTGGAGACTGGCAGAGTCGCCAGTGACACCACGCTGGGAGGGAGCCGGATTAGAACGTGGGGACCAGCTGGGAAGAGGATGTGGGGGTTCGCGTGGATCACAAATCGAATAGGAGCCAGCAATGCGACGCTGTTGCAAACGGCTAATCCAGAACAGGGACTCCAATGGGCATGGTAGAGGTGAGCCAAGAGAGGGACCAAGCCCGCTCTACCCGGCTTGGAGTGCTATCTCCAGTGCTGGGCACTGCATTGCAGGGCAGCCGGGACACACTGCAGAGCCCAGTGGAGAACGACGAGCGGCACGAGGGATCGGTGAGGAAAGGCGACAAAAACGGGGCAGGTTTAGTCTTGAGACAAGACGCCTGAGGGGAACCGAGAGCAGCCTTCAGATGACGTTACAGGTGGTTGGAAAGGAGACATCTTTGCGGGAGTGGCCGGGGTGGCCAGCGGCCGCAGTGCCCGTGGGCAAGCCTCAGGCAAGTCCCTACAGGTACGGCGACGCTGCAGAGATCAAAGCTGCCGCAGTTGAGCTTCCAGGGTTCGAATGAGCAGGTCCGGTGAAGCCTGCATGCAAGACGAGGTCTGCTAGCTGCTACCACGCAGGAGAGAGATCTTGGATAGTTCTTGAAAACATCCTCGCAACGTGCAGTGGCAATTTCGAAAGCTGATGAAGCCAGGACACAGTAGGAAAGGAACAGAGAGCTACAAAATAGCCTGGCTTTGGGACAAGCCTTCGTCTTGCCTAGCGCGTACAGCTCTCAGCCTATCGCTGACGAGACACACCAGGCTGGAAAAGGTGCCGCAAAGTGCAACAAAAATAAGGGGGGCATGGACGAGCTCCTGAATGAGGAGAGTTGACTAAGACTGGGCTGCTCAGCCTGGAAAAGAGACAAGAGGGGGATACGAGAGCGCTACAAAAGCACCCGGCTGTGTAGACAGTGAATAGGGAAGAGTTCTTAACCCCTTCACATAACAAGAGCCAGGGGTCATCCTGTGAAAGTAACAGGCAGCAGGTTTAAAACAAACACCAGTCACTACTTCACACAATGCACAGACAACCTGTGGAACTCCCTGCAGAAGGCCAAAAGTAAAACTGGGTTTGAGAAAGAACTAGAGCAGTTCATAAGGTCTGACAATGGCAATTAGTCAATATGGTCAGTTATGCAACGTTGCCGGCCTCGTGTCCCTGGCCTCTGTGTGTCAGAGGCTGGGAATGGGCGACGGGGGAGAGATCACGTGATGGTTCCCTGTTCTGGTCACTCCCTCTGGGGCACCTGGCCCTGGCCGCTGCCGGCCGACAGGCTGGGGGCGGCGGATCTTATGTTTCTATGGAGCGGACAGGGTCAGCCCACTGAGGGGAACGAGAAGCGACGGGCTCACTCGGCAGCCAGGGAGACATGGCCTAGGAGTCAGGAAAGGCTTTGGGACGCTGGGGAGATTAGCTCCGGAACAGGCCCCATCGCTGGGCTTTGGGACCGGTCATGGATGCCCAGGGTGCATGGCCCTGCCTCAGTGCAGGGGAGTGAACCCGATGCCTTTCATAGAATCATAGAATCAAAGAACTGGAAGAGCCCTCAGAAGGTCAAGTCCAGCCCCCTGCTCTAGGCAGGACCAATCCCAACTAAATCAACCTGGCCAAGGCTTTGTCAAGCAGAGACTTAAACACCTCTAAGGATGGAGACTCCACTACTTCCCTAGGGAACCCATCCCAGCACTTCACCACCCTCCTAGGGAAATAGTTTTTCCTAATATCCAACCTGGACCTCTCCCACCACAACTTGAGCCCATTGCTCCTTGTTCTGCCGCCTGTCACTACTGAGAACAGCCTCTCTGCATCCTCTTTGGAACCTCCCTTCAGGAAGTTGAAGGCTGCTATCAAATCCCCCCTCACTCTTCACTTCTGCAGACTAAACAGACCCAAGTCCCTCAGCCTCTCCTCGTAGGTCATATGCTCCAGACCCCTAATCATTTTAGTTGCCCTCCGCTGGACCCTCTCCAATGCATCCGCATCCTTTTTGTAGTGGGGGGCCCAGAACTGGACACACACTCCAGATGCGGCCTCACCAAAGCCGAATAAAGGGGAATAATGACATCTCTGGATCTGCTGGCAATGCTCCTCTTAATGCCCCCTAATATGCCATTAGCCTTCTTGGCTACAAGGGCACACTGTTGACTCATATCCAGCTTCTCATCCACTGTAACCCCCAGGTCCTTTTCTGCAGAACTACTACTTAACCGGTTGGTCTCCAGCTTGTAACAATGCTTGGGAGTCTTCCGTCCCAAGTGCAGGACTCTACACTTGTCCTTGATCAACCTCATCAGATTTCTAGTGGCCCAATCCTCCAATTTGTCTAAGTCAATCTGTACCCTATACTGCCTTTAAGCGTATCTACCTCTCCCCCCAGCTTAGTGTCATCCGCAAACTTGCTGAGGGTGCAATCCATCCCCTCATCCAGATCATTAATAAAGATATTGAACAAAACCGGTCCTAGAACCGAATCTTGGGGCACTCCGCTAGAAACTGACCGCCATCCTGACATTGAGCCATTGATCACTACCCGCTGGGCCCGGCCTTCTAGCTATCTTTCTATCCATCTTACCGTCCATTTATCCAATCCACATTCCCTTAACTTGCTGGCAAGAATATTGTGGGAGACCGTATCAAAAGCCCTGCTAAAGTCAAGGTCTATCACATCCACTGACTTCCCCATGTCCACCGAGCCAGTTACCTCATCATAGAAGCTAATCAGATTGGTCAGGCACGACTTGCCCTTTGTGAATCCATGCTGACTATTCCTAATCACTTTCCTCTCATCCAAGTGCCTCAATATGGATTCCTTAAGGATCCCTTCCATGATTTTTCCAGGAACTGAGGTAAGACTGACCGGCCTATAGTTCCCTGGATCATCCTTCTTCCCTTTTTTGAAGATGGGCACTACATTTGCCTTTTTCCAGTCATCCGGGATTTCTCCCGATCTCCATGACTTTTCAAAGATAATAGCCAAAGGCTCCTCAATGACATTTGCCAACTCCCTCAGTCACCTCGGATGCACTAAGTCCGGACCCATGGATTTATGTACGTTTAGCTTTTCTAAATAGTTCCTAACCTGTTCTTTACCCACCACGGGCTGTCCATCTTCATCCCATCTTGCGTCACTTGGCACAGAAGTCCAGGAGCCGACCTTGTCCGTGAATACAGAGGCAAAGAAAGCATTGAGTACTTCAGCTTTCCCCACATCCTCTGTCACTAGGTTACCTCCTTCATCCATTAGGGGCCGCACACCCTCTCTGATCACCTTCTTCTTGTTAACAGGCCTGTAGAAACCTTTCTTGTTATCCTTCACATCCTTAGCCAGTCACAATTCCATTTGCGCTTTCGCCTTCCTGATAACCCCCCGGCATTCTCGAGCTAGACCTTTAAACTCCTCCCTGGTCATCTGTCCAAGTTTCCACTCTTTGTAAGCTTCCTTTTTGTGCTTAAGTTCACCAAGGATTTCCCCTGTAAGCCAGTCCGGTCTCCTACCATGTTTGCCTCTCTTGCTACGCGTCAGGATGGTTTCTTTCTGTGCCTTCAATAAGGCTTCTTTAAAATCCTGCCAGCTGTCCTGGACTCCTTTCCCCTTCATGTTACATCCCAGGGGATTCTGCCCATCAGATCTCTGAGGGAGTCAAAGTCTGCTTTTCTGAAGTCCTTGCTGGCCTGGCTTTCTGCGACTCTCCCCAGCCAGGCCCATGCTCAGGGAACACCTCACCACATGCTGGGAAGGGCCTCAGCATGTGTGGGGAGGCAGGAATGGTCCAAAGGAGCCAGGACTCTGCTCCCTGGGAGGAGGCCTGGCGCTGGCCCAGGGGCATGTGGAGCTGGCGGAGGCGGCTGTTTGTCAAGCTGCCAAGCTGGGTTTGCCGGGACACTAGGCTGCTGGCCCCCGCAGGCACCAGAGCTCCAGCCAGGGCTGAAGGGGCCACAGGCGGCCAGGCAACAGCTGGGCAACATCTCTCGGGAGGGGGCGTCCAGGGCTGGCTAGAGCAGGGCAGCCAGTGCAGAGCTGAGCATGTGGCGCGGCTGCAGCAGCCTGTCAGCCTCCCCCCGTGCATGTGCTGGGGTCTTTGGGAGACTCTAATGACAGAGCCCCTCCCCCCGGCCAGGGGGCTGCTGCCCCCCACGCCCCTGTGAGCTCTGGCCAGGCTGCTGGCAGGACAGAGTACCTGACGTGCTTCACATACTTTCCACGCTGCCTCAGCGCTGGGGGGTGTTCGCCCTGCCGAGGACGGTCGCGCCTGCTGCTGGGGGAGGGAGGGGAGACGGGTGCACCCCCCACAAAGGGAGGGGAGCTCAGTGGGGTCCCACGTGACCAAGCTGGGCCCCGGAGCACAGCAGGCCGGTGTGGCCTGGACAGAGTCCTGGGAGCAGGGCAGGGGCCAGCATCCGGCACCATGTGTCCGATGCCGGAGGGGAGCACGGGGCAGGGCCGCTCCTGGGGCTGCAGGGGTCCAAGGAGGGACCCAGGTGGCCCGGCCAGTGCGGCCGACGGGCATGGAAGGGCTAGTTGGTGCAGGCAGGCTCCTGCAGGCAGTGGTCGGGGCATGTGCACTGCCTCAGGGCCAGCTCCGTAGCTCCGAGTGGCCAGGATCTGCGGCCAGTGGGCGCCGAGGGGCGTTGCCTGCAGGCACGGGCTGCATGCAGAGTCCTGCGGATGCACCTCCACCGAGGCCGGCAGCGAGATGTCACTGCTTCCAGGCGCCACCTGAGCCAAGCAATGCCCGGAGCCTGTGCCCCAGCCCGGAGCCCTCTCCTGCACCCCAAGCCCCTCCCCTTCCCAGCCCACACCCCGCTGGAGCCCTCACACCCTCTGCACCCCAGCCCGGTGAAAAGGAGCGCGTGAGCGAGGGCAGGGGATGGAGAAGTGGGGGCGGGGCCTCAGAGAAGGGGCGGAGCAGAGGTGCTTGTGTTTCTGCAGATGGAAAGTTCCCGCTGCTCTGAAGGAGACAGCTCTGCGCAGGGAAGGCAGGGCCCCCTGGAAAGCTGGTAGCAAGCGCAGTGTTGCCCAAGAATCAGGAGGTGGGCTTCAAAGTCACGGGGCCATAGAACACGCTGGTTGTGGGGACCTATTTGCCGTCTGCTGTTTGAGCCTCCGGAGTCCCGCCCAGGAGAGCTAGGAGGGGCCAGGACCGGTTCCGTAACAGGTGCTCTTCCAGGTGTGTCTCTCGTGGCTGTTCCACGTCTGGCGTGTGCTCACCACATGCACCAGTGTCCGAGGTTTTCCCTCAGCAGCAGCATCCCTCTGGTGACCCGTGGCGCGGTGCCGGAGCGCCGCATGCTCCCCTGCTCGTGGCCATTCCACGTCTGGCGTGTGCTCACCACATGCACCGGTGCCCGAGGTTTTCCCTCAGCAGCAGCGTCCCTCTGGTGACCCGTGGCACGGTGCCGGAGCGCCGCATGCTCCCCTGCTCGTGGCCATTCCACGTCCAGCGTGTGCGTGCCACATGCACCGGTGCCCGAGGTTTTCCCTCAGCAGCAGCGTCCCTCTGGTGACCCGTGGCGCGGTGCCGGAGCGCCGCATGCTCCCCTGCTCGTGGCCATTCCACGTCTGGCGTGTGCTCACCACATGCACCGGTGCCCGAGGTTTTCCCTCAGCAGCAGCGTCCCTCTGGTGACCCGTGGCGCGGTGCCGGAGCACCGCATGCTCCCCTGCTCGTGGCCATTCCACGTCTGGCGTGTGCTCACCACATGCACCGGTGCCCGAGGTTTTCCCTCAGCAGCAGCGTCCCTCTGGTGACCCGTGGCGCGGTGCCGGAGCGCCGCATGCTCCCCTGCTCGTGGCCATTCCACGTCCGGCGTGTGCGTGCCACATGCACCGGTGCCCAAGGTTTTCCCTCAGCAGCAGCGTCCCTCGGTGACCCGTGGCGCGGTGCCGGAGCGCCGCATGCTCCCCTGCTCGTGGCCATTCCACGTCTGGCATGTGCTCACCACATGCACCGGAGCCCGAGGTTTTCCGTCAGCAACAGCATCCCTCGGTGACCCGTGGCGCGGTGCCGGAGCGCCGCATGCTCCCCTGCTCGTGGCCATTCCACGTCTGGCGTGTGCGTGCCACATGCACTGGTGCCCGAGGTTTTCCCTCAGCAGCAGCGTCCCTCTGGTGACCCATGGTGCGGTGCCAGAGCACTACATGCACCCCTGCTCATGGCCATTCCACGTCCGGCGTGTGCGTGCCACATGCACCGGTGCCCGAGGTTTTCCCTCAGCAGCAGCATCCCTCTGGTAAATGAGTTAATTCGAACTAAGCTAATTCGAACTAGTGCATCTAGACCTAAAAACTAGCCTAATCCGAACTAGCTGTACTTCTCGTCGTTCTCCACTGGGCTCTGCAGTGTGTCCCTAGCATGGCCACATTGAGTGGACCCTGAACCGAGGTTAAGGATGGCCGGAAGCAGTGCCGGCAGGGCATCAGATTAGGACTTAGAGCGTGGAGCTGCTGTCTCGGGCTAGCCGAGGGCTGTGCTTAAAGGGACCCGACCCCCACCCCGGACAGACAGTTCTCAGGGGTTCCCTGCTTGCAAAGCAGTCCTGGCTTGGAGTGCCCTAAATGCCCACACTCGGCACATCACAGCACTCGGCCATCAGCCCAGCTGCACTTGCCGCAGGCTGCCATCTGGGGGGGGGGGGAAGGGTCAATCGGGGGGCTGCAGGAGAGCTTCCACCCTGAGGAGCCCGCAGAGCCACCCCAGTCCTCCCCATCGGGGGCTCGTACCCCATTCCTCCCTCACCTCCTTCCACTTACCCCTCCCTAGCCCCCCTTCCTGATGTACAAAATAAAAGACACGTATGTTCAAAAATAGAAACTCTCTTTATTTAACAAAACTCGGGCTGGGGGGTGGGGATTAACCTCTGGGGAGACTGGGAAAAGGAGGTGGGAGAGGGGAAGAGAGAGGGCGGGATAGGGGAGGGCAACTAAAATGATCAGGGGTTTGGAACAGGTCCCATATTCATAGACTCATATACTTTAAGGTCAGGAGGGACCATTATGATCATCTAGTCTGACCCCCTGCACAGTGCAGGCCACAGAATCTCACCCACCCCTCCTAGAATAATCCTCTCACCTATATCTCCGATATTGAAGCCTTCAAATACTTTGAAGGTCCCAAGATGCAGAGAGTCCTCCAGCTGTGATCTGCGCCCCATACTACAGAGGAAGGCGAAAAACGTCCAGGGTCTCTGCCAATCTACCCTGGAGGAAAATTCCTTCCCGACCCCAAATATAGCGATCAGCTAAACCCTGAGCGTGTGGGAAAGACTCACCAGCCAGACACCCAGAAAGTTCTCTATAGTAACTCCTATCGTCCCTCCATTGACCTATTTCCCACTGATAATGAATGGTCAATTAGTTACCAAGATCATATTCTCTCATCAACCCATCCCCTTATCATAGAATCATAGAACTGGAAGAAACCTCAGAAGGTCATCAAGTCCAGCCCTCCGCTCTAGGCAGGACCAATTCCAACTAAATCAACCCGGCCAGGGCTTTGTCAAGCCGAGACTTAAACACCTCTAGGGATGGAGACTCCACCCCCTCCCTAGGTAACCCAGCCCAGTGCTTCACCACCCTCCTAGGGAAATAGTTTTCTCTAATATCCAACCTAGACCTCTCCCACCACAACTTGAGCCCATTGCTCCTTGTTCTGCCATCTGTCACTACTGAGAACAGCCTCTCTCCATCCTCTTTGGAACCTCCCTTCAGGAAGCTGAAGGCTGCTATCAAATCCCCCCTCACTCTTTGCTTCTGCAGACTAAACAGACCCAACTCCCTCAGCCTCTCCTCATAGGTCATATGCTCCAGCCCCCTAATCATTTTGGTTGCCCTCCGCTGGACCCTCTCCAATGTGTCCACATCCTTTTTGTAGTGGGGGGGGGGGGGGGGGGCAGAACTGGACACAATACTCCAGATGCGGCCTCACCAAAGCCGAATAAAGGGGAATAATGACATCTCTGGATCTGCTGGCAATGCTCCTCTTAATGCAACCTAATATGCCATTAGCCTTCTTGGCTACAAGGGCACACTGTTGACTCATATCCAGCTTCTCATCCACTGTAACCCCCAGGTCCTTTTCTGCAGAACTACTACTTAACCGGTCGGTCCCCAGCTTGTAACTATGCTTGGGATTCTTCCGTCCCAAGTGCAGGACTCTACACTTGTCCTTGTTCAACCTCATCAGATTTCTTGTGGCCCAATCCTCCAATTTGTCTAAGTCACTCTGGACCCTATCTCTGCCCTTAAGCGTATCTCCCTCTCCCCCTAGCTTAGTGTCATCCGCAAACTTGCTGAGGGTGCAATCCATCCCCTCATCCAGGTCATTAATAAAGATATTGAACAAAACCGGTCCTAGAACCGAACCTTGGGGCACTCTGCTAGAAACCGACCGCCATCCTGACATCGAGCCATTGATCACTACCCGCTGGGCCCGGCCTTCTAGCCATCTTTCTATCCATCTTACCGTCCATTTATCCAATCCACATTCCCTTAACTTGCTGGCAAGAATATTGTGGGAGACTGTATCAAAAGCCTTGCTAAAGTCAAGGTATATAACATCCACCGACTTCCCCATGTCCACAGAGCCAGTTACCTCATCATAGAAGCTAATCAGATTGGTCAGGCACGACTTGCCCTTTGTGAATCCATGCTGACTATTCCTAATCACTTTCCTCTCATCCAAGTGCCTCAATATGGATTCCTTAAGGATCCCTTCCATGATTTTTCCAGGAACCGAGGTAAGACTGACCTGCCTATAGTTCCGTGGATCGTCCTTCTTCCCTTTTTTGAAGATGGGCACTACATTTGCCTTTTTCCAGTCATCCGGGATTTCTCCCGATCTCCACGACTTTTCAAAGATAATAGCCAAAGGCTCCACAATGACATTTGCCAACTCCCTCAGTACCCTCGGATGCATTAAGTCCGGACCCATGGATTTATGTACGTTTAGCTTTTCTAAATAGTTCCTAACCTGTTCTTTACCCACCACGGGCTGTCCATCTTCATCCCATCTTGCGTCACTTAGCGCAGAAGTCCAGGAGCTGACCTTGTCCGTGAATACAGAGGCAAAGAAAGCATTGAGTACTTCAGCTTTCCCCACATCCTCTGTCACTAGGTTGCCTTCTTCATCCATTAGGGGCCGCACACCCTCTCTGATCACCTTCTTCTTGTTAACATGCCTGTAGAAACCTTTCTTGTATCCTTCACATCCTTAGCCAGTCGCAATTCCATTTGCGCTTTCGCCTTCCTGATAACCCCCCGGCATTCTCGAGCTAGACCTTTAAACCCCTCCCTGGTCATTTGTCCAAGTTTCCACTCTTTGTAAGCTTCCTTTTTGTGCTTAAGTTCACCAAGGATTTCCCCTGGAAGCCAGTCCGGTCTCCTACCATGTTTGCCTCTCTTGCTACGCGTCGGGATGGTTTCTTTCTGTGCCTTCAATAAGGCTTCTTTAAAATACTGCCAGCTGTCCTGGACTCCTTTCCTCTTCATGTTAACATCCCAAGGGATTCTTTCCATCAGATCTCGGAGGGAGTCAAAATCTGCTTTTTTGAAGTCCAAGGTGTGTATTTTACTACTCTCTTTCCTTCCTTTGGTCAGGATCCTGACATCTACCATCTCATGATCACTGCTTCCCAGGTTGTCACCCACCTCCACTTCCCCTTTTAGTTCCTCCCTGTTTGTGAGCAGAAGGTCAAGCTGTGCACGGCCCCTGGTCGGATCCTTCAGCACTTGTGTCAAGAAGTTATCCCCAACGTTCTCCAAAAACTTCCTGGATTGCCTGTGTACTGCCATATTGGTTTCCCAACAGATGTCAGGGTGATTAAAGTCCCCCACGAGAACCAGGGCCTGCGATCTGGAAGCTTCGCTCAGTTGTCCGAAGAAAGCCTCATCTACCTCATCCACCTGATCCGGTGGCCTGTAGCAAACACCAACCACAAGATCACTGCTGTTGTTTGCTCCTTTAAACTTAACCCATAGACTCTCAACAGGTTTTTCTCCCTCTTTATACTGGAGTTCAGAGCAATCGTAGTGCTCTCTTACATATAGTGCAACTCCTCCTCCTTTTCTCCCCTGCCTGGTTTTCCTGAACAGTCTATACCCTTCCATGACAGCGCTCCAGTCATGCGAGTCATCCCACCATGTCTCTGTTATCCCAATTAAATCATATTTCTTGGTCTGGGCCAGGGTCTCCAGTTCTTCCTGTTTGTTGCCCAGGCTTCTCGCATTAGTGTACAAACACCTCAGGTAACCAGTTGATCGTCCTATCTTCTCCATTCGAAACATGGGTCCTCCTTTCTTGCCCGTTCCTCTCTGCATTTCTTCCCGCTATCCGACTTTCCCACTCCCCTCAGGGTTTTGGTCGCCGTCCCCCGACGAACCTAGTTTAAAGCCCTCCTCACTAAGTTTGCAAGCCTGCCCGCGAAGATGCTCCTTCCTCTCTTCGTTAGGTGGATCCCATCTCTTCCTAACAATCCTTGTGCCCAGAACAGAGTCCCATGGTCGAAGAAACCAAAGCCCTCTCTGCGACACCACCTGCGCAACCACGCATTTACATCCTCAATTCGACGATCCCTGCCCAGTCCTTTCCCTTCAACAGGGAGGATGGAGGAGAACACCACTTGCCCTCCGAATTCTTGGATCCTTCTTCCCAGTGCTACATAATCCGCAGTAACCCGCTCAAGGTCATTCTTGGCCGTATCATTAGTTCCCACATGGAGAAGCAGGAAGGGGTAGCGATCCGACGGTTTGATCAGCTTGGTAAGCCTCTCAGTGACATCCCGAATGCGAGCTCCTGGTAAGCAGCACACCTCTCGAGATTCCAGGTCTGGACGGCAGAGGGATGGCTCAGTCCCTCTTAGGAGGGAATCCCCGACCACCACCACCCATCATTTCCTTTTGGGGGTGGTGGCCGTGGAACCCCCATCCCTAGGACTACGCATCCCATGCCTTCCAGTAGATGGTGTTCCCTTCTGGTTTCTTCCTTGTGAGGTCCCTTCCAAAGCTTTCAGCACTGCAGAGCCTGTGGAGAGAGCCTGAAAGCGATTTAAGGCAGTCCCCGGGTTACATACAAGATAGGGACTGTATGTTTGTTCTTAAGTTGAATTTGTATGTAAGTCGGAACTGGTACATATTGTAGGGGAAACTCTAGCCAAACATTTCTCCAGAGCTCAGTTTTATTCTCCCACACCTCACTTCCCTCAGTCCTTTATTCTCAAGCTGAGGTGTCTGCTGAGAAAAGCCGCCCCGCGTCTCCCTGGTCTGCTGGGGGAGGGGGCGCTAGCTTCATGTCTCCCTGGTCTGCTGGGGGGAAGCAGCTAGTGCGGGGTTTCCTCACGCCATTTGTAAGTAGGGATCCGATGTAAGTCGGATCCATGTAACCCAGGGACTGCCTGTACTTACCTCTATAGCATCGGGGGATTCCTGTGCTGGCCTTTTTCCCCTTCTAGAAGTTACATGCTGCCAGTTCTCTTCTTGGTCACGCACTGCCCTCTCTGGCTCCTCTGCCTGCTGTGTGTCACGTTGCTGGATCTTGAGGGGAGCAGCCAGATCACTGATGCACCCATAGGTGGGGGTGTTGGCCCCAAAAATGGTATAGGAGGGGGCCATGTGAAGTATTGAATAGAAGCTTATTATCTGATAATCCTATGTATGCTGTTCTTGTGTTTGTATAATGTCTGTGTGTGCAATTATTAGCATGTGCTTGTATGGACACTGAAGATTTCCCTGCATGTAGTTAAGCATTGGGCAGGGCTGGGCCTGTGGACATGCTAATTACCGAGGCCCTGTGGGACAATGGCTCTCAATGGGCTATGGACACACCCAAAGAATGGGGTTTGTCACCTGAGATCAGCCAGCAGGGAACACAGAGATTGGCCTCTGTCCAGGTGACCTGCTACATACTTGAAGAGGCCAGGAAGGAGGTATAAAGAGGCCATGTGGTCGATGCCATTTTGTTCTCAGCTCAGCACTTCATCCCAGAGGCAGCAGTGCAGGGATCGAAGAGCCCGGAAGACCTGTGAACCCATCCTGACCCTAAGATGTGCAACAAGAACGTTTAAACCAGCAGCTGTAACATCTCTGCTAGAGCCTGCATCAAGGACTGGGAGATTCGGTGCATGTAACGTACTGTACTTTAATAACCTTACTCTCATGCTTTTCTTTCTTGTGATAATAAACCTTTAGATATAGATTCTAAAGGATTGGCCCAGCATGATTTGTGGGTAAGGTCCAGAGGGTAAATTGACCAGGGATCTGTGGCTGGTTTCTTGGAACCGGACAGAACTTGTTCGGGGTAGGTGAGATTGGGTGCTAGGACCCCCCACCTGTGTATGAGGCCCGGGGCCATCTGGGGCACGGGTATTGCTGGGGTGTCGGAAGGGTTTTGCTCGTGAGGCTTCAGGCAGGCAGCTGAAGCGCTCTGGGACTGGTTTGTGGCCTGTTTGAAGAGGTCACCAGTCTGGGGGCTGTAAGGAGCCCCGGATTTGAGCAATTCGACCTGAGCGGACGCCCTCAGCTGTGCCCAGACACGGCCCAGTCCGTCTCACGTGCTTGAAGGATTAAATGCTGCCTTCTATCGAGGAAGTCTTCATCCTCTCTGATCAAGCGTAGGGTCGGCACTTGGGCCTCCAGTCCTCTAATTTTTTCTTCCAAAATGTCGACCAGCTTGCACTTGGTGCAGATGAAATCTGTTCTTTCTTCCGGGAGGAAGACAAACATGGCACACGCTGTGCAGGTAACAGCAGCAGACCCATCACCAGCCATCGCTGCTGTCCACGAGGCATTCAGATAGTTTGGAATGGCTTGCTAGTTCGAACTATCTAGCCCGTGCCGCGGGTTCGAACAAGCTGGCATTTAAAAATGGCGCCAGCCGGCTTATGCAAATGAAGCCCGGGAAATTCAAATCCCGGGCTTCATTTGCAAGTGCGGTATGCCTACATTACCCCGCTAGTTCGAACTAGGAGGGTAGTGTAGACATACCCTGACTCACCCACATGTGGATTAACCCAGACACCCAGGCTCAGCCGCCCAGAGGGAGGAGGGCGGAGACCAGCACCTGGCTGGGGGGCAAGGCCTGGGAGGGAGGGCGTTGCTGTCTGGGAAGCATGGAGAGAAGAGGCTAAGCTGGGGCCTAAGGGCAATGAACCCCTAACCCTGGGGTCTGAGGCATCCTGGCCCCGGCCTCTGTAGCCACATCACATCTGTGCTGGGCTGTGTCAACAATAAACCCCTCTCTGTTCTACGACTGGCAGAGTCTGTTCCTGCTGCTACGGGGCTGCAGGATTTGGGGAAACCCCGACTGAGTCGCCACACACCCCAATACGCCATTAGTCTGCTTGGCTACAAGGGCGCCCTGTTGACTCCTATCCAGCTTCTCATCCACTGTAACCCCCAGGTCCTTTTCTGCAGAACTTCTACTTAACTGGTTGGTCCCCAGCTTGTAACTATGCTTGGGATTCTTCCGTCCCAAGGGCAGGACTCTACACTTGTCCTTGTTGAACCTCATCAGATTTCTTGTGGCCCAATCCTCCAATTTGTCTAGGTCACTCTGGACCCTATCTCTGCCCTTAAGCGTATCTCCCTCTCCCCCTAGCTTAGTGTCATCCGCAAACTTGCTGAGGGTGCAATCCATCCCCTCATCCAGATCAGTAATAAAGATACTGAACAAAACCGGTCCTAGAACCGAACCTTGGGGCACTCTGCTGGAAACCAAGCGCCATCCTGACATCGAGCCATTGATCACTACCCGCTGGGCCCGGCCTTCTAGCCAGCTTTCTATCCATCTTACCGTCCATTTATCCAATCCACAATGCCTTAACTTGCTGGCAAGAACATTGTGGGAGACCGTATCAAAAGCCTTGCTAAAGTCAAGGTCTATCACATCCACCGACTTCCCCATGTCCACAGAGCCAGTTACCTCATCATAGAAGCTAATCAGATTGGTCAGGCACGACTTGCCCTTGGTGAATCCATGTTGCCTGTTCCTGATCACTTTCCTCTCATCCAAGTGCTTCCAAATGGATTCCTTGAGAATCCCTCAAAATGACTTCTTGGTTCCTGGTTTGAAGTCGGTGGAGCCTGACTGAGCAGAAGGTGGGGGCATGTGGCTCAAGCAGTGTTTATAGGCCCTGGACTTCTTGTACAGCTGGGACTGGCTCCCTTGCCCCTGAGGCATTGGGGTTTGAAATGCTCACATGCCTACCACAAGAACTAGGGGTCACCAAATAAAATTAATAGGCAGCAGGTTTAAAACCAACCAAAGGAAGTTTTTCTTCACACAGCACACAGTCAACCTGTGGAACTCCTTGCCAGAGGATGTGGTGAAGGCCAGGCCTTTAACAGGGCTCAAAAAGAGCTAGATAGATTCATGGAGGTTAGGTCCATAATGGCTACTGGTCAGGCTGGGCAGGACTGGGGCCCTTGGCCTCTGTTTGGGAAACGCTGGAAATGCACAACAGAGGCGGGATCACATGGTGATGCCCTGCTCTGTTCCCTCCCTCTGGGGCACCCGGCAGTGGCCGCTGCGGGCAGGCAGGCCACTGGGCCAGATGGCCCTGTGCTCTGACCCCGCCTGGCTGCTCACACGTTCTTATGTGCTTGGCCTGGGCCATGGTCCCCAGGGTTTTCAAGGCAGCCCGGGAGCCCTTCAGCCACTACAGGCCCTGGCAGTGCAAGGGGAGGCGCTGAACCAGGAGGCCTGCCCCATGCAGATGGCAGCAGAGTTGGCCACATTGGAAGCTGCTTGCAGAGCTGCCTGGCTCGGTGCCCTGTAGCAGGCAAAGGCCAGTCCCGTGGGCTGGATAAGGACCAGCTCTTGCATCCAAACTCCTCCAGCTTTCTGGAGTCTTTCTGGGGGTAGCCCCAGGCTGCCCCGAAGCTCCCTGTGGGGCAGGTGGCAGTGGGGCCGTGGGGCCCATCAGAACAAAGGACTGTTGTACCGTGCACGCAGACGCCATCCCCCAGGGCGGCTGCCCTGCAGACACCAGCGCCTGGGCCGCGCGCCGGCCACGAGCGAGTCTCCAGCTGGAGTCTGCTCTGAGAACATCCCTGAGTCCAGGGACTGGGGCTTCCGGGCAACCTCCTGGGGGGGGGGCCCTTGCAGTGGCTCCTAAGCCCAAGTGAACCCTCATTGCCTGCCGGGATGCAGTGGGTGCGGCGCTGGCTGCTGTGGGCTGGGGCGACCCCTGCTGGCCGGGGCTGCAACTGCCCAGCGGGGGGGGCGCCAGAGGAACCTCAGGTCAGGCAGACAGTGGCCCAACGGGTTCTCACCGGAGAGGGCAGGGGCTGAGCAAAGGGAGGGGGCGGTTTGGAGAGCAGAGGCTAAGCAGAGTGCTGGGAGGTCAGGGGGGCGATGCTCCCGCCCCGAGGGGGCTGCGGCTGCCTGGCCCTGGCTCCTTATTCCCACCTCTCACCCGCGCTGGGCCGTGTCCTGGAGAAGCAGTAACCCCCCCCCCCCCGTTCTACTGGGGGGTGGAGTCTCATCTTGCTGCTACGGGGGTGCAGGATCAGGGGGATCCCCGATGCGCCCTCACACCTGCCACTATCCCGGATGCCTCGGTCACCTCCCCCAGCCCCTGGAAACCAACCGCTATCCCCAGCCACAAATGCTGCTCTCGCCTGTAAAGCAGCATGGTGAGCTGTGATCACAACTGGTCACACTGGTAAGTGCAAAGAGACCCAAGTTCAGCCCACTGGCTAGTTACCCACTCCCTCCACAGCCACAGCCACAGCCACAGCCACAGCCACAGCCAGCTCGCAGGGCTCTGGGCACAGAGCTGGACAATTACCAGCCAAATCATTTGGGAGAGAATTTGGATGAACAAGTCCCAAGAATCAATCACGATTTTTCTAAGAACCTTTTACCGCTTGTGCCAAAAGCCGCACTCAAGGAAGAAGGCTGCACTGGTTCCAAAGAAACGCAGCCTGGCCTAGCGGGCAAGTGAAGGCAGCTACAAAATCCTTCTCGATAACAAAGGAGAAAGGGAAATTGACAGTCGCGACTTGAAGCAGATGCCTGGTGTGACGACGCAGTCGGGGTTCCCCTGATCCTGCACCGCCGGAGCAGCAAGAGCAGGTTCCGCCAGCAGTAGAATAGCGAGGTTTTATTGCTCCTCCAGGATACAGCCCAGCACGGGGGACCCCGGGATACAGAGCAGACAGCACCCCCCACTACGGCACACTAGGCACGGTAAACCCTTGGTAAGGGAGCAACAGCCACCGAGTGAAATCCGTGTTCACTGGAAGCAAGGGCAAGAAGGAGTTGGAGTTTATCTGAGCCCAGAAGACAGCTGGCAATGGCAGTGACCCTTCACGCGACGGGTGTGGCAGAACGGTCACTACTACGGAAAGCGCAGAAGTGTTCAGTCAAGAGACGACGTGGGGAAGCACATGCTGGCTGGGAAACCCTTTCTCGTGCAGCAGAACTTCAGGGGCTGTTAAACAGCAGGGCTAAAGTTAGAATCAGCAGGTCTAGAGCAGTTTCTCAACCAGTGTGCGAGTGCCCTGAGGGGGACTCCAGAGACACCTGGGGGACGTCAACAATTGACATTTGGAGAAAACGGAATTTTTGTTTTCAGTCTTACAGCTCTTTATTATTTTTGTACGTTTTACACCCAAAAATTTCATCACCTGCCCAGCTATGATTATGTTGTTTAAACAAATGTGTTGCAATGGTAGAAAAAAATTGTGTGTCTCTGAAAACTGTAGGTACTGTAGGATTGATGCTTTTTTTTGGGGAGAGGGGAAAGGGGTACTTTATAAAAAAGGTTGAGAAACACTGGTCTAGATGGCTTACCTCCAAGAGTTTTAAAAGAGCTGGCTGCGAATAACTCCTGGGACAGTTTCAAAAGACCGGCAGAAAGCTAATGTTGTGCCAATAGTTTAAAAAGAGAAAATGCTGTGACTCGGGTAATTAAGGACCTATTAGCTGACAGCAATCCTGGACAAAATGATACAATGGCTGAGCCAGGATCCGGTCACTAAACAATGACAGGAAGGTAATACAGCTGGTGCTAATCAACAGGTGACGATGGAAAATAGCTTCTGGCAAACTAATAGGAGCTCTTTCTTGCTGAGATGACACGTTTGGTTGATGAAGGTGATGGGTCTCAGACTGTAACTGTAAACAGGGAACCTGTGAGTGGAGATTGGATATTAGGAAAAACTATTTCCCTAGGCAGGTGGGGCAGCACTGGAATGGGTTCCCTAGGGAAGTAGTGGAGTCTCCATCCCTAGAGGTGTTTTAGTCTCCGCTTGACAAAGCCCTGGCCGGGTTGATTTAGTTGGAATTGGTCCTGCCTTGGGCAGGGGGCTGGACTTGACCTTCTGAGGTCTCTTCCAACTCTGTGGTTCTATGATTGGTTCTTGGCCTTGTGGTATTTTAAATTTGTGCCTGGTACAACACACAAAAGCATCACTGACAAAGTTTGCAGTTGGCCCGGTAATGGAAGCGGGTCCCTGACAAAACCCGCTGGGATCGCTTGGAACAAGCCGAGTGTTTTGCTACAGCTGATTGTACAGACCTAGGATCAAAGAGCGTCAGCTGCAGTCCCGGGCTGGGAACTCGGGAAAGATTTCAGGGGTGGATAGTTAGTGGGACACGAGCTCCCTGTGCGACACCATGGCCATGCTGTCGTTCTGGGGTTCAGCTCAGCCCAGAGAGAAGCTGTCATCACCTGCCTTGCAGCTCTGGATACCTTCTCAGCCTGGACACGGCGAGGCTCCAGAGAGTCCGGGGGCAGCCCACAGGCCACACTGCACAAACCCTGGACTCGATGTGCCCCCCCGCCTCCCGGCCCTTCTGGGACACGCACAGTTAGTGAGTTTGCTGCTCCTTTGAGGAGCTGGGAACAGGAGGCTGGTCCCGTGTCTGGAGTTGCCCAATCTCGGCAAAGCAAAGTCACGTTTACTCAGTGAGTTTGCTGCGAGCCCAGGCGGAAGGCTCCGGGCGGAAAGGCTCCGGGCGGAAAGGCTACGGGCGGAAAGGCTACGGGCGGAAAGGCTACGGGCGGAAAGGCTACGGGCAGAAAGGCTACAGGCGGAAAGGCTACAGGCGCTGGGAGAGTTCAGGCAAGCGAGTCTTTGGGGAGGAAACGCCTTCGCACAAGTTTGCTTTAGTCCCGCTGGGGCTGGGTGAAAGATCCCGTAGGGCAAGGGGCTCAAACACCCAGCCTGGGGCCAGCTACGGCTGGAGCAGTTTTACAATCTGGCCCAGGAGTCCTGGCAGCCTGCAGGGGTGAATCTGTCCCCCAAGCCTCCCCCTCCTTGCACCCCCGCCCGAGGGACGCAGCCTCAGGAATCACGGGGAGACCCGGTGCCGGGCAGAAGCAGCGACTCCCACCTCCGCACCCTGCCTGCTGCCCTGTCTCTCTTGCGGCCACTGAAACAAGCAGCCGGGCAGGTCGACCGAAATCCACAGCCCTCGGGAGGGTCAGGCTAGTCTCTTGCCACCTGCTTAGCCGTGGGCTGGAGAGAGGCAGGTCTGCAAAGCACTTTGGTCCAGCCCAGAATAGCATCAAGGCCACCCGCCATGGCCCTAAGGGTGCCAGTGGGTCCGCGAGGGCGAGAGACTCTGCTGCACCCCTTGATCCTGGGCTGCCCTGCTCACGCTGTATCCCACGGGCACCCTGTGCGCCCTGCCACTGCCTCAGCTGGGTGACGAGGCTTGTGCCGGCCTGGGGCTGCCCCCTTTGCAGGAGGGCCCTTGGAGGCGCGGCCGGCCAGGCCATTGGCACCGTGGTCGGATCACTGAGGATCCTCCCCCGTCTGTCTCAAGCAGGCGGGGCCGCGCCGTCATTGCAGGTCACCGCTCACAGGCGCTCTCCCGGCGGCATCAGCAGGGAAACCAGGCCCCTCAGCACCTCCCCGGCGTGGCCAGGGCAGCACCAGCACAGCGGCTCCCTCTGGGGCAGATCCAGGGCATTCTGTGCCCCTTGCTCCTTGGGCAGTGCTGGAGTTGGCTTCCCGTGCACCAGGTAACCCTGCCTCTGGCCCAGGGCCTGGCCTTGGGGGCCCAGCAGCATGGGCGGCTCTCAGGGCCGTGGAGCGCTCCTGGCCAAGGCCAAGGCTCAATGCAGATTCCTCCAAGGGGCGCGAAGGGATGGAACGTGGGGCCCTCTCCTCCGTCCTGCACCTGGAGCGCTCGCACACGTGGCGCTGCGTCTGCTCCCAGGCACTGGAGGGGACGAGCAGCGGCTTGCGACACGGCTGCACTGTCCTGCCCCCGGCGAGCGGAGCAGGGAGCCTAGTAACTATTGGACTAGGCCCTAACTGCTCTGAGACAGTAACCGGCTCCAGCAGCGCTGCCGCGACCATCCTGGGCAGCAAGGACCCGAGGCGGGGGCAGGTTGGCAGGTCCCTGCGTCCCCCACGAGGGCGCCACGCCAGGCCGAGGGGGAACTTCCCGGCGCGGGCGCACGGGCGTGAGCAAGCCCTGCAAGAACTGGCGCTAGCAGCAAATCCAGGCCAGGCAGCGGTGCTAGTTCTGCGGGGCGCTGGCCTTGTGGCCCTGGGCTCAGCGAGCGCTCCAGGCTGTGACCTCCACCCTGTTCTCTGGCTGCTCTGGGCCGCCTGCTCTCTAGGTCTGGCCTCGGCTCCCTTCGTCGCGAGCCAAACCCTGATGGGAGCCCTGCCCCACGGGCAAACCCTGCAACCAGGAATCTGCGGCGAGGTGCAGCGTCTCCTGGCCTCTGCCTCCGCGCCTGACGCAGCTTCCTGCAGGGCCGGGGCGCTCCTGGGCCCACTGACGTCCGGGGGAGTTTGCCAGCCATTCCCACGAGCCGGGATTTCCCCCTGGTGGCCCTGGCAGGGGGCAGCTGGAGCCAGGCTGGGAAACCTGCCTGTGCAGGAGCGATGCCGGGGGCTGGCTCTGCCAAGCTGGCCAGTGCTGGGCTGAGCTGGCCCCTGTGCGCCGGAATCGCTGACCTGGGATCCGACCCGACACGAGAACATTCAGCCTGGAGCGAAGAGGCAGCGTTCCCAGCGAGTCGCTAACCATTGGGACAGCTGGCTGAGGGGCGTGACGGCTTCTCCGCCCTGGCAGTATTTCAATCCGGACGGGGGGCTGCCCTGGTGCAGACGCTCGGCTCAGGGCGGGCGCCCGGCCTGTGCGCGTCCTGGGGCAAGGCCAGATGATAACCCAGGGATCCCTGCTGGGCTAGCGGCTCTGGCACCGGGTGGCAACAGGCCAGGCCGAGCCCCCCACCCAGGCAGACAGGCTGGTGGGGCTCAGGCCTGAGCACAGAACTAGCCGCGTGGGCCTCGCAGCCCCAGCAAAGGCTGGGACTAGCCCCCAGGGCCGAGCATGCACAGGCCAGGTGGCCGGCTCCCGGCGGCAGGGCAGACACCTGGCGTGCCCCCACGTAACAGGCCCACTGCCCAGCTGGGCGAGGGAGCCTCGTGCCCAGCACCAGCTGAGTGTGACCCCCAGCTCGGCAGCAGCGCCCGGCAGCCAGCCCGGCCCAAGGGTGCAGGACTAACCTGGTCAGTGAGCTCAGAGCCGCTTGCTGGGGAGCAGCTGGGAGAGCTCCTGGGGGCCAGTAATGCAGGGAAAGAAGGGCCCGGGGGCGGGGCTAGTCCTGGGAACAGCTGGCAAGTGGCCAGCTGATGGGGAGGTGCCCGAGGCGGCACAGGGCCAGGATACTGGGCCAGGCCCCTCCATGGCTCAAGGGTGGGGCCCTGCCCGGAGCAGGCCACACCCCCGTGTGGGAAGGGGGGCAGGCAGGGGTGTGGGAGCCCGGCTGCTGCCTCAGCTGTGGGGGCAGCAGGAGGCGAAAGCGGAGGCCCTGTCCCTCTCGCCACAGTCCGGGAAGCCAGAGGGGGAAGGCGGCTGCCGACCGCCCTCCTACTGGCCCCCCAGGTCACTCCCTGTTGCGCTCACGCCTCCCGATGGCACCAGTGCCGGATGCCTGGTCTGAGGGCAGCCCCCTGCTCACGCCCCAGAGGGCTGCTGTGTGGGGCCAGTCCCCCACCCCCGGCTGTGCTAGTGCCCAGCAAGGACAATGCTGTGCCCCCTGGGCCCAGGCCGCCCGGCCCCCTGCCCCCGAGGCACTGGGCTTGGACTATTCCCCTCTATGTGCTCCCCACCCGCTGCCGAGCCCCACGCGCCAGGCTGAGCCAGGGCCTGAAACCTCTGCCGCCTGCCCGCTTTGATTGGAAGAGCCGTGGGGGACGAGGCGATGGGAGGGACCCGGGCACCCCGAGCCGAGAGGCGGGGCCGGGACAGGCCCCGGGCTGTCTCCTGGCAGCCCAGGGGAGCAGACTCGGCAGACCAACGCAGCGGGAAAGCCGGTTTTATTGAGGACTCCGCCCGTTCCCACCCCGGGAGGGTCGGGGAGAAGCCTGGGCGAGCGCAGGTCCCGGGGGACGCAGGGCTCTGGGGTGGGGCAGGTGAGTGATCGCGCTTGGAGACCTACAGACAATACTTCAGAAGTCAAATACAAACCCACGGGCGCGCTGGGCGCAGGCACTTGGGAAGGAAGAGCAGCAGGGGGCGGGCGGGGGCTGCCCTGGGGCAGGGCACCCAGAGATTAACCCCCGCGCCCTGGAGCAAAGGCACTGGGTGGCGGGGGGCAGCCAGCAATAAGGCATCGGAGGTGAGGGGTGGGCTGGTGCAGTCTCTGTAGCTCTCCCCTGCCCACTGGCCCCAGGGCAGGGCCGAGCCGATGCCCGGAGACGCGAGCCCAAAAAAGGCACGAAGGCAAATGCCGGGGGAGGGGGCTGGGGGGGCAGTGGCAGCCCAGCCTCCTCGTGCGCACGGTGCACCAGGCGCTGTGGCCGTGTCAAGCAGAGCAGCGTGCGCCGTGGCTCTCTGGCTGCGGGTGGGCAGTGTCAGGTCGGCTCCCCTGGCGTGTCCAGGCGGCCCCGGGCCGAGGGCAGGCCTGCTGGCTGGCAGCGGCAGCCGTCTCTGCGGTGAGTGGGGTGGGGGCTCCGCTCGTGGCCACGCGCCCCTCAGTTCTGCCCCTCGTCCCGCAGCTCCGAGGGCAGGAACTTGTACTGCTGCTGCCGGATCATGGCCAGCTTCTTCCGGGCCTCCTCCAGCTCCCGCTCCTTCCGCAGCATCTCCTCCTGCGCCGCAATGATCTGCCAGGGAGAGGTGGGTGAGAGCCCGGCCTGGCGCCGGCCTGGGGCCCCGCGGCCCCGCCCACGAGCCTGGGGCCCCGCGGCCCCGCGGCCCCGCCCACGAGCCTGGGGCCCCGCGGCCCCGCCCACGAGCCTGGGGCCCTGCGGCCCCGCCCTGCCCACGTGCCAAGCGAGCGCTGGCTGGAGCCCGCGTGTGCCCCGGCTACAGCTGGCATTGGCATGCTGAAGGGGTGCGTGTGGGCTCGCAGCTGGGCTCCCATTCCCTCCCCTGACCCTGGCTATCTGGCGCTGCGCGCAGTCCCCAGCCGTCCCCCTGCACCACGTGGCCAGAGCTCCCCTCCATATAACTTAACCGTGGGTCTCTCCCCGGAGGCCCCACCCAGCCGCCCCGGGTCTCTCCCCAGGGGACCCGCCCAGCCGCCCCAGGGCCGGGGTCTCTCCCCAGGGGCCCCACCCAGCCGCCCCGGGTCTCTCCCCGGGGGCTCCGCCCAGCCGCCCCGGGTCTCTCCCCGGAGGCCCCGCCCAGCCGCCCCGGGGCCGTGGTCTCTCCCCAGGGGCCCCGCCCAGCCGCCCCGGGTCTCTCCCCGGGGGCCCCGCCCAGCCGCCCCGGGGCCGTGGTCTCTCCCCGGGGGCCCCGCCCAGCCGCCCCGGGGCCGTGGTCTCTCCCCGGGGGCCCCGCCCAGCCGCCCCGGGGCCGTGGTCTCTCCCCGGGGGCCCCGCCCAGCCGCCCCGGGGCCGTGGTCTCTCCCCGGGGGACCCGCCCAGCCGCCCCGGGGCCGGGGTCTCTCCCCAGGGGCCCCACCCAGCCGCCCCAGGTCTCTCCCCGGGGGCCCCGCCCAGCCGCCCCAGGGCCGGGGTTTCTCCCCAGGGGCCCCACCCAGCCGCCCCAGGGCCGTGGTCTCTCCCCGGGGGCCCGCCCAGCCGCCCCGGGGCCGTGGTCTCTCCCCAGGGGCCCCGCCCAGCCGCCCTTGTCACGTGGCCTCTCCCCGGGGGCCCCGCCCAGCCGCCCTTGTCACGTGGCTGTCCCGATTCTGGCTGAGATATTAGCCCACGTACTCGGGCTGGAGCCAAACTAAGGTCAGAGCCCAGGGGCTGCGGTGGGGCAGACTCTCCCGCTGCAGGCTCCAGCAGCCTCCTCTGAGGCCTCTGCTGCCGCCCCCGGCAGGGCAGGACACCCTGGCTGGCAGCGGGCGACTCCTGTCTGGACCCTGCGCCCCTCAGCAGCTCGCCACAGGGGAGACGTTTCCAAGCGGGGGCGGGGGAGGAGCGTACTCGGGCTGCATCTGCTCACATGAGCAGGAGACAGGTGAGGGATGAGGTAGCAGGTCAGTAGGTTCCAGGGGTAACAGCTGGGAGAAGGGGCAGTCCCCCCTTCAAGCTGCCCACAGACTCCAGGCAGAGCTCCGCTCCTCACCTGCGCGATGCCTCCGACCATCTTCTCCTTCACCACCACCGGCTCGTTCTCCTGGTCCTGGAAGGTGGCTGCTTTCTGGGCTGCCTTCACCAGATTGTCGGAGGCCCTCTTCACGGCGTTGCCGGCGGCCTGGCAGCGGGAAAGGGACAGCAGCCACTGAGCCGGGCGCACGGCTCTGCGACCCGCGAGCGGGCAGCCACGGCCCAGCACCGACGTCAGGGGCTCCGGGCACATCGGGGCAGGCTGCACAGGGCCTGGCCTGGCGGAGTCAGCGAGGGACAATGGGCGGGGCAGCCAGTGGGATATGGGGACTGCAGGGAGGGGGCCCCGCTCTGTGCCCGAGCTGTGGGTCATGCCGGCGCCAGGAGCCCCACGGGGGGCAGAACGTGACTTGTGACCCGGCAGGGGCTTGCTCTGGGGCCACAGGGGCCCAGCGCCCAGGGAGGGGTCAGGGCCGGAGCCAGGCCCTGTGCGGGCGGGGCAGGACACGGACTCCACCTTGGGGCAGGGCCACAGCAAGGCCTGGGAGCCAGAGAACAGGCCCCCCGGCTGCACCTCAGGCACCACGAGCAGTCGCCCCCATTAACCCCTCGAGCGCCAGCACCAGCCCTGCCCCCTTAAGTGTCAAGGGCCTCAAGTCCCTCCTTAACCCCTCGAGCGCCAGAGCCCGGCCCCACTGCCGCTGAGTCAGGGTCCTCCCCCAACCCCTTAACCCCTCAAGTGCCAGAGCCCTGCCCCACTGCCGCTGAGTCAGGGTCCTCCCCAACCCCTTAACCCCTCAAGTGCCAGAGCCCGGCCCCACTACCGCTGAGTCAGGATCCTCCCCCAACCCCTTAACCCCTCGAGTGCCAGAGCCCGGCCCCACTACCGCTGAGTCAGGGTCCTCCCCAACCCCTTAACCCCTCAAGTGCCAGAGCCCGGCCCCACTACCGCTGAGTCAGGGTCCTCCCCCAACCCCTTAACCCCTCGAGCGCCAGAGCCCGGCCCCACTACCGCTGAGTCAGGGTCCTCCCCCAACCCCTTAACCCCTCGAGCGCCAGAGCCCGGCCCCACTGCCGCTGAGTCAGGGTCCTCCCCCAACCCCTTAACCCCTCGAGTGCCAGAGCCCGGCCCCACTACCGCTGAGTCAGGATCCTCCCCCAACCCCTTAACCCCTCGAGTGCCAGAGCCCGGCCCCACTACCGCTGAGTCAGGATCCTCCCCCAACCCCTTAACCCCTCGAGTGCCAGAGCCCGGCCCCACTACCGCTGAGTCAGGATCCTCCCCCAACCCCTTAACCCCTCGAGTGCCAGAGCCCGGCCCCACTACCGCTGAGTCAGGATCCTCCCCCAACCCCTTAATCCCTCGAGTGCCAGAGCCCGGCCCCACTACCGCTGAGTCGGGATCCTCCCCAACCCCTTAACCCCTCGAGTGCCAGAGCCCGGCCCCACTACCGCTGAGTCAGGGTCCCCCCCAACCCCTTAACCCCTCGAGTGCCAGAGCCCGGCCCCACTGCCGCTGAGTCAGGGTCCCCCCCAACCCCTTAACCCCTCGAGTGCCAGAGCCCGGCCCCACTACCGCTGAGTCAGGGTCCCCCCCAACCCCTTAACCCCTCGAGTGCCAGAGCCCGGCCCCACTACCGCTGAGTCAGGATCCTCCCCCAACCCCTTAACCCCTCGAGTGCCAGAGCCCGGCCCCACTACCGCTGAGTCAGGATCCTCCCCCAACCCCTTAACCCCTCGAGTGCCAGAGCCCGGCCCCACTACCGCTGAGTCAGGATCCTCCCCCAACCCCTTAACCCCTCGAGTGCCAGAGCCCTGCCCCACTACCGCTGAGTCAGGATCCTCCCCCAACCCCTTAACCCCTCGAGTGCCAGAGCCCGGCCCCACTACCGCTGAGTCAGGATCCTCCCCCAACCCCTTAATCCCTCGAGTGCCAGAGCCCGGCCCCACTGCCGCTGAGTCAGGATCCTCCCCCAACCCCTTAATCCCTCGAGTGCCAGAGCCCGGCCCCACTGCCGCTGAGTCAGGATCCTCCCCCAACCCCTTAATCCCTCGAGTGCCAGAGCCCGGCCCCACTACCGCTGAGTCAGGATCCTCCCCCAACCCCTTAATCCCTCGAGTGCCAGAGCCCGGCCCCACTACCGCTGAGTCAGGATCCTCCCCCAACCCCTTAATCCCTCGAGTGCCAGAGCCCGGCCCCACTACCGCTGAGTCAGGATCCTCCCCCAACCCCTTAATCCCTCGAGCGCCAGAGCCCGGCCCCACTGCCGCTGAGTCAGGGTCCTCCCCCAACCCCTTAACCCCTCAAGTGCCAGAGCCCTGCCCCACTGCCGCTGAGTCAGGGTCCTCCCCAACCCCTTAACCCCTCAAGTGCCAGAGCCCGGCCCCACTACCGCTGAGTCAGGGTCCTCCCCAACCCCTTAACCCCTCAAGTGCCAGAGCCCGGCCCCACTACCGCTGAGTCAGGATCCTCCCCCAACCCCTTAATCCCTCGAGTGCCAGAGCCCGGCCCCACTACCGCTGAGTCAGGATCCTCCCCCAACCCCTTAACCCCTCGAGTGCCAGAGCCCGGCCCCACTGCCGCTGAGTCAGGATCCTCCCCCAACCCCTTAATCCCTCGAGTGCCAGAGCCCTGCCCCACTACCGCTGAGTCAGGATCCTCCCCCAACCCCTTAACCCTTCGAGTGCCAGAGCCCTGCCCCACTACCGCTGAGTCAGGATCCTCCCCCAACCCCTTAATCCCTCGAGTGCCAGAGCCCTGCCCCACTACCGCTGAGTCAGGATCCTCCCCCAACCCCTTAACCCCTCGAGTGCCAGAGCCCGGCCCCACTACCGCTGAGTCAGGATCCTCCCCCAACCCCTTAATCCCTCGAGTGCCAGAGCCCGGCCCCACTACCGCTGAGTCAGGGTCCTTCCCCAACCCCTTAACCCCTCGAGTGCTAGAGCCCGGCCCCACTACCGCTGAGTCAGGATCCTCCCCCAACCCCTTAACCCCTCGAGTGCCAGAGCCCGGCCCCACTACCGCTGAGTCAGGATCCTCCCCCAACCCCTTAACCCCTCGAGTGCCAGAGCCCGGCCCCACTACCGCTGAGTCAGGATCCTCCCCCAACCCCTTAATCCCTCGAGTGCCAGAGCCCTGCCCCACTACCGCTGAGTCAGGATCCTCCCCCAACCCCTTAACCCCTCGAGTGCCAGAGCCCGGCCCCACTACCGCTGAGTCAGGATCCTCCCCCAACCCCTTAATCCCTCGAGTGCCAGAGCCCGGCCCCACTACCGCTGAGTCAGGGTCCTTCCCCAACCCCTTAACCCCTCGAGTGCTAGAGCCCGGCCCCACTACCGCTGAGTCAGGATCCTCCCCCAACCCCTTAACCCCTCGAGTGCCAGAGCCCGGCCCCACTACCGCTGAGTCAGGATCCTCCCCCAACCCCTTAGCCCCTCGAGTGCCAGAGCCCGGCCCCACTACCGCTGAGTCAGGATCCTCCCCCAACCCCTTAACCCCTCGAGTGCCAGAGCCCTGCCCCACTACCGCTGAGTCAGGGTCCCCCCCAACCCCTTAACCCCTCGAGTGCCAGAGCCCGGCCCCACTACCGCTGAGTCAGGATCCTCCCCCAACCCCTTAATCCCTCGAGTGCCAGAGCCCGGCCCCACTACCGCTGAGTCAGGGTCCTTCCCCAACCCCTTAACCCCTCGAGTGCTAGAGCCCGGCCCCACTACCGCTGAGTCAGGATCCTCCCCCAACCCCTTAACCCCTCGAGTGCCAGAGCCCGGCCCCACTACCGCTGAGTCAGGATCCTCCCCCAACCCCTTAACCCCTCGAGTGCCAGAGCCCGGCCCCACTACCGCTGAGTCAGGGTCCTTCCCCAACCCCTTAACCCCTCGAGCGCCAGAGCCCGGCCCCACTGCCGCTGAGTCAGGATCCTCCCCCAACCCCTTAATCCCTCGAGCGCCAGAGCCCGGCCCCACTACCGCTGAGTCAGGATCCTCCCCCAACCCCTTAACCCCTCGAGTGCCAGAGCCCGGCCCCACTACCGCTGAGTCAGGATCCTCCCCCAACCCCTTAATCCCTCGAGTGCCAGAGCCCGGCCCCACTACCGCTGAGTCAGGATCCTCCCCCAACCCCTTAACCCCTCGAGTGCCAGAGCCCTGCCCCACTGCCGCTGAGTCAGGATCCTCCCCCAACCCCTTAACCCCTCGAGTGCCAGAGCCCGGCCCCACTACCGCTGAGTCAGGATCCTCCCCCAACCCCTTAACCCCTCGAGTGCCAGAGCCCGGCCCCACTACCGCTGAGTCAGGATCCTCCCCCAACCCCTTAACCCCTCGAGTGCCAGAGCCCGGCCCCACTACCGCTGAGTCAGGATCCTCCCCCAACCCCTTAACCCCTCGAGTGCCAGAGCCCGGCCCCACTACCGCTGAGTCAGGATCCTCCCCCAACCCCTTAATCCCTCGAGTGCCAGAGCCCGGCCCCACTACCGCTGAGTCGGGATCCTCCCCCAACCCCTTAACCCCTCGAGTGCCAGAGCCCGGCCCCACTACCGCTGAGTCAGGGTCCCCCCCAACCCCTTAACCCCTCGAGTGCCAGAGCCCGGCCCCACTACCGCTGAGTCAGGGTCCCCCCCAACCCCTTAACCCCTCGAGTGCCAGAGTCCGGCCCCACTACCGCTGAGTCAGGGTCCCCCCCAACCCCTTAACCCCTCGAGTGCCAGAGCCCGGCCCCACTACCGCTGAGTCAGGGTCCTCCCCCAACCCCTTAGCCCCTCGAGTGCCAGAGCCCGGCCCCACTACCGCTGAGTCGGGATCCTCCCCCAACCCCTTAACCCCTCGAGTGCCAGAGCCCGGCCCCACTACCGCTGAGTCGGGGTCCTCCCCCAACCCCTTAACCCCTCGAGTGCCAGAGCCCGGCCCCACTACCGCTGAGTCAGGGTCCTCCCCCAACCCCTTAACCCCTCGAGTGCCAGAGCCCGGCCCCACTACCGCTGAGTCAGGATCCTCCCCCAACCCCTTAATCCCTCGAGTGCCAGAGCCCGGCCCCACTACCGCTGAGTCAGGATCCTCCCCCAACCCCTTAACCCCTCGAGTGCCAGAGCCCGGCCCCACTACCGCTGAGTCAGGGTCCTCCCCCAACCCCTTAACCCCTCGAGTGCCAGAGCCCGGCCCCACTACCGCTGAGTCAGGGTCCTCCCCCAACCCCTTAACCCCTCGAGTGCCAGAGCCCGGCCCCACTGCCGCTGAGTCAGGATCCTTCCCCAACCCCTTAACCCCTCGAGTGCCAGAGCCCTGCCCCACTACCGCTGAGTCAGGATCCTCCCCCACCCCCTTAACCCCTCGAGTGCCAGAGCCCGGCCCCACTGCCGCTGAGTCAGAGTCCTCCCCCAACCCCTTAACCCCTCGAGTGCCAGAGCCCGGCCCCACTACCGCTGAGTCAGGATCCTCCCCCAACCCCTTAACCCCTCGAGTGCCAGAGCCCTGCCCCACTGCCGCTGAGTCAGGATCCTCCCCCAACCCCTTAATCCCTCGAGTGCCAGAGCCCGGCCCCACTACCGCTGAGTCAGGATCCTCCCCCAACCCCTTAACCCCTCGAGTGCCAGAGCCCGGCCCCACTACCGCTGAGTCAGGATCCTCCCCCAACCCCTTAACCCCTCGAGTGCCAGAGCCCGGCCCCACTACCGCTGAGTCAGGATCCTCCCCCAACCCCTTAACCCCTCGAGTGCCAGAGCCCGGCCCCACTGCCGCTGAGTCAGGATCCTCCCCCAACCCCTTAACCCCTCGAGTGCCAGAGCCCGGCCCCACTACCGCTGAGTCAGGATCCTCCCCCAACCCCTTAACCCCTCGAGTGCCAGAGCCCGGCCCCACTACCGCTGAGTCAGGATCCTCCCCCAACCCCTTAATCCCTCGAGTGCCAGAGCCCGGCCCCACTACCGCTGAGTCGGGATCCTCCCCCAACCCCTTAACCCCTCGAGTGCCAGAGCCCGGCCCCACTACCGCTGAGTCAGGGTCCCCCCCAACCCCTTAACCCCTCGAGTGCCAGAGCCCGGCCCCACTACCGCTGAGTCAGGGTCCCCCCCAACCCCTTAACCCCTCGAGTGCCAGAGTCCGGCCCCACTACCGCTGAGTCAGGGTCCCCCCCAACCCCTTAACCCCTCGAGTGCCAGAGCCCGGCCCCACTACCGCTGAGTCAGGGTCCTCCCCCAACCCCTTAACCCCTCGAGTGCCAGAGTCCGGCCCCACTGCCGCTGAGTCAGGGTCCTCCCCCAACCCCTTAGCCCCTCGAGTGCCAGAGCCCGGCCCCACTACCGCTGAGTCGGGATCCTCCCCCAACCCCTTAACCCCTCGAGTGCCAGAGCCCGGCCCCACTACCGCTGAGTCGGGGTCCTCCCCCAACCCCTTAACCCCTCGAGTGCCAGAGCCCGGCCCCACTACCGCTGAGTCAGGGTCCTCCCCCAACCCCTTAACCCCTCGAGTGCCAGAGCCCGGCCCCACTACCGCTGAGTCAGGATCCTCCCCCAACCCCTTAATCCCTCGAGTGCCAGAGCCCGGCCCCACTACCGCTGAGTCAGGGTCCTCCCCCAACCCCTTAACCCCTCGAGTGCCAGAGCCCGGCCCCACTACCGCTGAGTCAGGGTCCTCCCCCAACCCCTTAACCCCTCGAGTGCCAGAGCCCGGCCCCACTGCCGCTGAGTCAGGATCCTTCCCCAACCCCTTAACCCCTCGAGTGCCAGAGCCCTGCCCCACTACCGCTGAGTCAGGATCCTCCCCCACCCCCTTAACCCCTCGAGTGCCAGAGCCCGGCCCCACTGCCGCTGAGTCAGAGTCCTCCCCCAACCCCTTAACCCCTCGAGTGCCAGAGCCCGGCCCCACTACCGCTGAGTCAGGATCCTCCCCCAACCCCTTAACCCCTCGAGTGCCAGAGCCCTGCCCCACTGCCGCTGAGTCAGGATCCTCCCCCAACCCCTTAATCCCTCGAGTGCCAGAGCCCGGCCCCACTACCGCTGAGTCAGGATCCTCCCCCAACCCCTTAACCCCTCGAGCGCCAGAGCCCGGCCCCACTACCGCTGAGTCAGGATCCTCCCCCAACCCCTTAACCCCTCGAGCGCCAGAGCCCGGCCCCACTACCGCTGAGTCAGGATCCTCCCCCAACCCCTTAATCCCTCGAGTGCCAGAGCCCGGCCCCACTACCGCTGAGTCAGGATCCTCCCCCAACCCCTTAACCCCTCGAGTGCCAGAGCCCGGCCCCACTGCCGCTGAGTCAGGATCCTCCCCCAACCCCTTAACCCCTCGAGTGCCAGAGCCCGGCCCCACTACCGCTGAGTCAGGATCCTCCCCCACCCCCTTAACCCCTCGAGTGCCAGAGCCCGGCCCCACTGCCGCTGAGTCAGAGTCCTCCCCCAACCCCTTAACCCCTCGAGTGCCAGAGCCCGGCCCCACTACCGCTGAGTCAGGATCCTCCCCCAACCCCTTAACCCCTCGAGTGCCAGAGCCCTGCCCCACTGCCGCTGAGTCAGGATCCTCCCCCAACCCCTTAATCCCTCGAGTGCCAGAGCCCGGCCCCACTACCGCTGAGTCAGGATCCTCCCCCAACCCCTTAACCCCTCGAGCGCCAGAGCCCGGCCCCACTACCGCTCAGTCAGGATCCTCCCCCAACCCCTTAATCCCTCGAGTGCCAGAGCCCGGCCCCACTACCGCTGAGTCAGGATCCTCCCCCAACCCCTTAACCCCTCGAGCGCCAGAGCCCTGCCCCACTGCCGCTGAGTCAGGATCCCCCCCAACCCCTTAACCCCTCGAGTGCCAGAGCCCGGCCCCACTACCGCTGAGTCAGGATCCTCCCCCAACCCCTTAACCCCTCGAGTGCCAGAGCCCGGCCCCACTACCGCTGAGTCAGGATCCTCCCCCAACCCCTTAACCCCTCGAGTGCCAGAGCCCGGCCCCACTGCCGCTGAGTCAGGATCCTCCCCCAACCCCTTAACCCCTCGAGTGCCAGAGCCCGGCCCCACTACCGCTGAGTCAGGATCCTCCCCCAACCCCTTAACCCCTCGAGTGCCAGAGCCCGGCCCCACTGCCGCTGAGTCAGGTTCCTCCCCCAACCCCTTAACCCCTCGAGTGCCAGAGCCCGGCCCCACTGCCGCTGAGTCAGGATCCTCCCCCAACCCCTTAATCCCTCGAGTGCCAGAGCCCGGCCCCACTACCGCTCAGTCTGGATCCTCCCCCAACCCCTTAACCCCTCGAGTGCCAGAGCCCGGCCCCACTACCGCTGAGTCAGGATCCTCCCCCAACCCCTTAACCCCTCGAGCGCCAGAGCCCGGCCCCACTACCGCTGAGTCGGGATCCTCCCCCAACTCCTTAACCCCTCGAGTGCCAGAGCCCGGCCCCACTACCGCTCAGTCGGGATCCTCCCCCAACCCCTTAATCCCTCGAGTGCCAGAGCCCGGCCCCACTACCGCTGAGTCAGGATCCTCCCCCAACCCCTTAACCCCTCGAGTGCCAGAGCCCGGCCCCACTACCGCTGAGTCAGGATCCTCCCCCAACCCCTTAACCCCTCGAGTGCCAGAGCCCGGCCCCACTACCGCTGAGTCAGGATCCTCCCCCAACCCCTTAATCCCTCGAGTGCCAGAGCCCGGCCCCACTGCCGCTGAGTCAGGATCCTCCCCCAACCCCTTAACCCCTCGAGTGCCAGAGCCCTGCCCCACTGCCGCTGAGTCAGGATCCTCCCCCAACCCCTTAACCCCTCGAGTGCCAGAGCCCGGCCCCACTACCGCTGAGTCAGGATCCTCCCCCAACCCCTTAACCCCTCGAGTGCCAGAGCCCGGCCCCACTACCGCTGAGTCAGGATCCTCCCCCAACCCCTTAACCCCTCGAGTGCCAGAGCCCGGCCCCACTACCGCTGAGTCAGGATCCTCCCCCAACCCCTTAACCCCTCGAGTGCCAGAGCCCGGCCCCACTACCGCTGAGTCAGGATCCTCCCCCAACCCCTTAATCCCTCGAGTGCCAGAGCCCGGCCCCACTACCGCTGAGTCGGGATCCTCCCCCAACCCCTTAACCCCTCGAGTGCCAGAGCCCGGCCCCACTACCGCTGAGTCAGGGTCCCCCCCAACCCCTTAACCCTTCGAGTGCCAGAGCCCGGCCCCACTACCGCTGAGTCAGGGTCCCCCCCAACCCCTTAACCCCTCGAGTGCCAGAGCCCGGCCCCACTACCGCTGAGTCAGGATCCTCCCCCAACCCCTTAATCCCTCGAGTGCCAGAGCCCGGCCCCACTACCGCTGAGTCGGGATCCTCCCCCAACCCCTTAACCCCTCGAGTGCCAGAGCCCGGCCCCACTACCGCTGAGTCAGGGTCCCCCCCAACCCCTTAACCCTTCGAGTGCCAGAGCCCGGCCCCACTACCGCTGAGTCAGGGTCCCCCCCAACCCCTTAACCCCTCGAGTGCCAGAGTCCGGCCCCACTACCGCTGAGTCAGGGTCCCCCCCAACCCCTTAACCCCTCGAGTGCCAGAGCCCGGCCCCACTACCGCTGAGTCAGGGTCCTCCCCCAACCCCTTAGCCCCTCGAGTGCCAGAGCCCGGCCCCACTACCGCTGAGTCGGGATCCTCCCCCAACCCCTTAACCCCTCGAGTGCCAGAGCCCGGCCCCACTACCGCTGAGTCGGGGTCCTCCCCAACCCCTTAACCCCTCGAGTGCCAGAGCCCGGCCCCACTACCGCTGAGTCAGGGTCCTCCCCCAACCCCTTAACCCCTCGAGTGCCAGAGCCCGGCCCCACTACCGCTGAGTCAGGATCCTCCCCCAACCCCTTAATCCCTCGAGTGCCAGAGCCCGGTCCCACTGCCGCTGAGTCAGGATCCTCCCCCAACCCCTTAATCCCTCGAGCGCCAGAGCCCGGCCCCACTACCGCTGAGTCAGGATCCTCCCCCACCCCCTTAACCCCTCGAGTGCCAGAGCCCGGCCCCACTTCCGCTGAGTCAGAGTCCTCCCCCAACCCCTTAACCCCTCGAGTGCCAGAGCCCGGCCCCACTACCGCTGAGTCAGGATCCTCCCCCAACCCCTTAACCCCTCGAGTGCCAGAGCCCTGCCCCACTGCCGCTGAGTCAGGATCCTCCCCCAACCCCTTAATCCCTCGAGTGCCAGAGCCCGGCCCCACTACCGCTGAGTCAGGATCCTCCCCCAACCCCTTAACCCCTCGAGTGCCGGAGCCCGGCCCCACTACCGCTGAGTCAGGATCCTCCCCCAACCCCTTAACCCCTCGAGTGCCAGAGCCCGGCCCCACTACCGCTGAGTCAGGATCTCCCCCAACCCCTTAGCCCCTCGAGTGCCAGAGCCCTGCCCCACTGCCGCTGAGTCAGGATCCCCCCCCAACCCCTTAACCCCTCGAGTGCCAGAGCCCGGCCCCACTACCGCTGAGTCGGGATCCTCCCCCAACCCCTTAACCCCTCGAGTGCCAGAGCCCGGCCCCACTACCGCTGAGTCAGGATCCTCCCCCAACCCCTGAACCCCTCGAGTGCCAGAGCCCGGCCCCACTACCGCTGAGTCGGGATCCTCCCCCAACCCCTTAACCCCTCGAGTGCCAGAGCCCGGCCCCACTACCGCTGAGTCAGGGTCCTCCCCCAACCCCTTAACCCCTCGAGCGCCAGAGCCCTGCCCCACTGCCGCTGAGTCAGGGTCCTCCCCCAACCCCTTAACCCCTCGAGTGCCAGAGCCCGGCCCCACTACTGCTGAGTAAGGGTCCTCCCCCAACCCCTTAACCCCTCGAGTTCCAGAGCCCGGCCCCACTACCGCTGAGTCAGGATCCTTCCCCAACCCCTTAACCCCTCGAGTGCCAGAGCCCGGCCCCACTACTGCTGAGTAAGGGTCCTCCCCCAACCCCTTAACCCCTCGAGTGCCAGAGCCCGGCCCCACTACTGCTGAGTAAGGGTCCTCCCCCAACCCCTTAACCCCTCGAGTGCCAGAGCCCGGCCCCACTGCCGCTGAGTCAGGATCCTTCCCCAACCCCTTAACTCCTCGAGTGCCAGAGCCCTGCCCCACTGCCGCTGAGTCAGGGTCCTCCCCCAACCCCTTAACCCCTCGAGTGCCAGAGCCCGGCCCCACTACTGCTGAGTAAGGGTCCTCCCCCAACCCCTTAACCCCTCGAGTGCCAGAGCCCGGCCCCACTGCCGCTGAGTCAGGATCCTCCCCCACCCCTTAACCCCTCGAGTGCCAGAGCCCGGCCCCACTGCCGCTGAGTCAGGATCCTCCCCCACCCCTTAATCCCTCGAGTGCCAGAGCCCGGCCCCACTACCGCTGAGTCAGGGTCCTCCCCCAACCCCTTAACCCCTCGAGTGCCAGAGCCCGGCCCCACTGCCGCTGAGTCAGGATCCTTCCCCAACCCCTTAACCCCTCGAGTGCCAGAGCCCGGCCCCACTACCGCTGAGTCAGGGTCCCCCCCAACCCCTTAACCCCTCGAGTGCCAGAGCCCGGCCCCACTACCGCTGAGTCAGGATCCTTCCCCAACCCCTTAACCCCTCGAGTGCCAGAGCCCGGCCCCACTACCGCTGAGTCAGGGTCCCCCCCAACCCCTTAACCCCTCGAGTGCCAGAGCCCGGCCCCACTGCCGCTGAGTCAGGATCCTTCCCCAACCCCTTAACCCCTCGAGTGCCAGAGCCCGGCCCCACTACCGCTGAGTCAGGGTCCTCCCCCAACCCCTTAACCCCTCGAGTGCCAGAGCCCGGCCCCACTACCGCTGAGTCGGGATCCTCCCCCAACTCCTTAACCCCTCGAGTGCCAGAGCCCTGCCCCACTACCGCTGAGTCAGGATCCTCCCCCAACCCCTTAACCCCTCGAGTGCCAGAGCCCTGCCCCACTACCGCTGAGTCGGGATCCTCCCCCAACTCCTTAACCCCTCGAGTGCCAGAGCCCTGCCCCACTACCGCTGAGTCAGGATCCTTCCCCAACCCCTTAACCCCTCGAGCGCCAGAGCCCGGCCCCACTGCCGCTGAGTCAGAGTCCCCCCCAACCCCTTAACCCCTCGAGTGCCAGAGCCCGGCCCCACTACCGCTGAGTCAGGGTCCTCCCCCACCCCCTTAACCCCTCGAGTGCCAGAGCCCGTCCCCACTACCGCTGAGTCAGGATCCTCCCCCAACCCCTTAACCCCTCGAGTGCCAGAGCCCTGCCCCACTGCCGCTGAGTCAGGGTCCCCCCCAACCCCTTAACCCCTCGAGTGCCAGAGCCCTGCCCCACTGCCGCTGAGTAGGGATCCTTCCCCAACCCCTTAACCCCTCGAATGCCAGAGCCAGGGCCTCAACGTGCACCTCAAAAACAGTTAACCCTTCCACTGCCAGAGCCAGTGGCCTGCCCCCAGCGACCCTTTTGAGTGCCCCCTTGAGCGCTTGCTGAGCCCCCAGGTCACCTGGCTGCCATTCCGCCTCTGGTCTGAGCGCTTGGGGAAAAGCAGGCGGCACCCCGGCACTGGCGGCGCAGGAGCAGGGGCTGCGGCTCCCCGCTCGCGCACGCTTGGCGGCATTTGCTCTTTGCTCGCTGTGTATTTTTGAGAGCCTTCGAGTGCTACTCAAGCGGGTTTTGGTGACACGTCGTGTGTTTTCCCCACTCCCATTTCCGGAGGCGCTCAGAGCTCGCTACTTCCTGCGCCCACCGACAGCGGGCAGCCGCATTCGGATTGGCTGAGCCCCGCCGCACGCGCAAAGCACAATGGCCTTTCGCCGGCCGCACAGGCCCCTCCGTTCCCACGCCGTGTCTGTGGGTGCGTAGCCCGGGGCCTTGGGGGGAAGCAGAGCAGAGCCGCGCGGTGCTGGAGAGCGCTCCTGGGAGGGTTCCCCTGCGCCCGCTGGCCATGGGAGCAGCAGGGAGTGGAGCTAGGTAAGCAACCCCCCCAGCTCTCCCAGCCCTGGTCTGCTCCCACCCTTCCAGACACCCCACCCCACCCTCTGCTCCTGCACCTTCCTCCCGGCCAGACCTCCCTCCCACCCCCTGGCACCCCAAAAGAGTTCCTCTGGCCTATGGGAAGCCGGGAAGCTTGGTCCTCCCGCGCCATGGGGCTGGAGCACTAGGGGAGCGACACGAGTGAGGGTTTTGGGGGGGGCCCCGACTGGTGTTTCTGCAGATCGGCGGCCCACGCCCCACACGACGGTGCCCTAGGAGCTCTCAGGTGGCTAACCGTAGATTTCCATAGGACGGCTGCTCTGAGGACAGCTAAGATGCGACCCTGGTGCCCTCCGCCAGTCGCTTCCAGGGCACTGAGGCTCTCCCTGGGCTACCTCTGCCTCCGAGTAGCAGGACTTCTGCCGGGATCGCTTTGCGCCGCCCTGCAGAGGGATCGGGGCTCCCGGTGCACTGGGCAGGGAGCTGACCCGGCTCGCGGGCACAGCGCGTCGTGCCTCAGAAGTACTCGGGCAGGCCGGTCACAGGGCAGCGGGGCTGACGTCTCCCCCGCCCAGACCCAGAGCGGGGGAGCCAGCCCTTCCCGGCAGGGGGCTCCGGGACTCACCTGCAGCCGCTTCATGGCCTCCGAGTCCTGGTCCGCCTTCACCTTGCAGGCCACCAGGAGCTGCGCCGTGGAGGCGGCCACCTGCTTGGCGGAGGAGATGAGCTTCTCCTCGCTGGCGTGGCCCTGCACCGCGGCGTTCGCAGCCTCACACAGGCTGTTGGTGGCAGCAGCCACCATGCGGGCCTGGTGGGGCACAGGAGAGCGGCTGAGCGGGGAGCAAGCAAGGGCAGCGTGTGTGGGGGGGGAGCGCATGCCAGGGTCCGGACCTGGGGGGCACCGCAGTCGGGGGGGAGGAGGGGACCATGTCCAGGACAAGGTCCCGCAGGAGAAGGAGATGCCCGGGGGCAGGGGACCACCTCTGTGGCCCTGAGCTGCTGATACTCACGGCTGAGATGAGCCCCTGCGACCACTGGCCGTCATCCACGGCGTTGGCGGGGATGGCGCCCACCTGCGGGAGCAAGGGCAGGATGGGCCGTGCTGTGCGGCGGCCACCAGTGACACACGGCCCCTCGGCCTGGGCGTGCCTCCGGAGGGCACAGCACAGCCCACCGCAGTCTGGCCAGACTCCTCCGCCACCGACCCAGCTGGCTCTCAAGCCCCCCAGCGAGGGAGACCCCAGCCCCCCAGTTGCTCCAGTGGGAGCCCGCCACGCAGTCGAGTGGCAGGGCGTGGGCACGTCTTCCCTGCGCACAGCTCCTCCGCCCTGCGCCCGGGGGCCAGTCTCCCCGGGCCCTGAGCCGTTCTCGGAGCCTCTGCATTCTTCAGCATCCCCCCGGCTGGGGGTCCCCAGGCTGGGCAGGGGGTCGGTCTCGGTCTTACAGCACCATGCGCAGGAGGAGACACCCCTCTGCCCGGGCCTGGAGAGCACGTTGTGGGGCTCCCACAGCCTGGCCCCGCCTGGCAGCGTTACCTTTCCTTGCGCCACCAGCTCCCTCTGGGCTGCTGAGGCCGCCTTCACCAGGGCGCTGGTCGCGGCCGCGATGGACTTGGCAGCCTCCAAGATCTGCTCCTCGAAGTTCAGACTCTCGTCCGCCTGCTGCAGAGGGGAGCGGGGTGTGAGCCTGGCGGGACGGGGGGGGGGGGAGGGGGGCTGCAGGTGAGAACCGGGTGTGAGCCTGGCGGGACGGGGGTCGGGGCTCCAGAGGGGAGCAGGGTGTGAGCCTGGCGGGACAGGGGGACAGGCGGGGGCTGCAGAGGGGAGCGGGGTGTGAGCCTGGCGGGACGGGGGGGGAGGCGGGGGCTGCAGAGGGGAGCGGGGTGTGAGCCTGGCGGGACGGGAGGGGTGGTGGGGGCTGCACAGGGGAGCGGGGTGTGAGCCTGGCGGGACGGGGGGGGAGGCGGGGGCTGCAGAGGGGAGCGGGGTGTGAGCCTGGCGGGACGGGAGGGGGTGGTGGGGGCTGCACAGGGGAGCGGGGTGTGAGCCTGGCGGGACGGGGGGGGAGGCGGGGGCTGCACAGGGGAGCGGGGTGTGAGCCTGGCGGGACGGGGGGGGAGGGGGGGCTGCAGAGGGGAGCGGGGTGTGAGCCTGGCGGGACGGGGGGGGAGGCGGGGGCTGCAGAGGGGAGCGGGGTGTGAGCCTGGCGGGACGGGGGGGGAGGCGGGGGCTGCAGAGGGGAGCGGGGTGTGAGCCTGGCGGGACGGGAGGGGTGGTGGGGGCTGCACAGGGGAGCGGGGTGTGAGCCTGGCGGGACGGGGGGGGAGGCGGGGGCTGCACAGGGGAGCGGGGTGTGAGCCTGGCGGGACGGGGGGGGAGGCGGGGGCTGCAGAGGGGAGCGGGATGTGAGCCTGGCGGGACAGGGGGAGAGGCGGGGGCTGCAGAGGGGAGCGGGGTGTGAGCCTGGCGGGACGGGGGGAGGCGGGGGCTGCAGAGGGGAGCGGGGTGTGAGCCTGGCGGGACAGGGGGAGAGGCGGGGGCTGCACAGGGGAGCGGGGTGTGAGCCTGGCGGGACGGGAGGGGTGGCGGGGGCTGCAGAGGGGAGCGGGGTGTGAGCCTGGCGGGACGGGGGGGCTGAAGAGGGGAGCGGGGTGTGAGCCTGGCGGGACGGGGGGGGCTGCAGAGGGGAGCGGGGTGTGAGCCTGGCGGGACGGGGGGGGGGGGCTGCAGAGGGGAGCGGGATGTGAGCCTGGCGGGACGGGGGGGGCTGCAGAGGGGAGCGGGGTGTGAGCCTGGCGGGACGGGGGAGAGGCGGGGGCTGCAGAGGGGAGCAGGGTGTGAGCCTGGCGGGACGGGGGGAGGCGGGGGCTGCAGAGGGGAGCAGGGTGTGAGCCTGGCGGGACGGGGGGGGCTGCAGAGGGGAGCAGGGTGTGAGCCTGGCGGGATGGGGGTCGGGGCTGCAGAGAGGAGCGGGGTGTGAGCCTGGCGGGACGGGGGTCGGGGCTGCAGAGGGGAGCGGGGTGTGAGCCTGGCGGGATGGGGGGGAGGCGGGGGCTGCAGAGGGGAGCGGGGTGTGAGCCTGGCGGGATGGGGGGGAGGCGGGGGCTGCAGAGGGGAGCGGGGTGTGAGCCTGGCGGGACGGGGGGAGGCGGGGGCTGCAGAGGGGAGCGGGGTGTGAGCCTGGCGGGACGGGGGGGGGAGGCGGGGGCTCCAGAGGGGAGCAGGGTGTGAGCCTGGCGGGACGGGGGGGCTGCAGGTGAGAACCGGGTGTGATCCTGGCGGGACGGGGGTCGGGGCTGCTGGTGAGAACCGGGTGTGAGCCTGGCGGGACGGGGGCGGGTGGCGGGGGCTGCAGAGGGGAGCAGGGTGTAAGCCTGGCGGGATGGGGGGGGGGGCTGCAGGTGAGAACCGGGTGTGAGTCTGGCGGGACGGGGGGGGGGGAGGCGGGGGCTCCAGAGGGGAGCAGGGTCTGAGCCTGGCGGGACGGGGGGGGGGAGGCGGGGGCTCCAGAGGGGAGCAGGGTGTGAGCCTGGCGGGACCGGGGGGGGGGGGCTGCAGGTGAGAACCGGGTGTGATCCTGGCGGGACGGGGGGTGGCGGGGGCTGCAGAGGGGAGCGGGGTGTGAGCCTGGCGGGGGGGGTGCTGCAGGTGAGAACCGGGTGTGATCCTGGCGGGACGGGGGGGCTGCAGGTGAGAACCGGGTGTGAGCCTGGCGGGACGGGGGGTGGCGGGGGCTGCAGAGGGGAGCGGGGTGTGAGCCTGGCGGGGGGGGTGCTGCAGGTGAGAACCGGGTGTGAGTCTGGCGGGACGGGGGGGGGGGAGGCGGGGGCTCCAGAGGGGAGCAGGGTCTGAGCCTGGCGGGACGGGGGGGGGGAGGCGGGGGCTCCAGAGGGGAGCAGGGTGTGAGCCTGGCGGGACCGGGGGGGGGGGGGCTGCAGGTGAGAACCGGGTGTGAGCCTGGCGGGATGGGGGGGGTGGCGGGGGCTGCAGAGGGGAGCGGGGTGTGAGCCTGGCGGGGGGGGGGTGCTGCAGGTGAGAACCGGGTGTGATCCTGGCGGGACGGGGGGGCTGCAGGTGAGAACCGGGTGTGAGCCTGGCGGGACGGGGGGGGGAGGCGGGGGCTCCAGAGGGGAGCAGGGTGTGAGCCTGGCGGGACGGGGGGGGGGGGCTGCAGGTGAGAACCGGGTGTGAGCCTGGCGGGACGGGGGGGGGGGGCTGCAGGTGAGAACCGGGTGTGAGCCTGGCGGGACGGGGGGGGGGGCTGCAGGTGAGAACTGGGTGTGAGCCTGGCGGGACGGGGGACGGGGGGCTGCATGTGAGAACCGGGTGTGAGCCTGGCGGGACGGGGGGGGCTGCATGTGAGAACCGGGTGTGAGCCTGGCGGGACGGGGGGGCTGCAGGTGAGAACCGGGTGTGATCCTGGTGGGACGGAGGGGGGGGCTGCAGAGGTGAGAACCGGGTGTGAGCCTGGCGGGACGGGGGGTGGCGGGGGCCGCAGAGTGGGGGGGGGGGGTGTGAGCCTGGCGGGACGGGGGTCGGGGCTGCAGAGGGGAGCGGGGTGTGAGCCTGGCGGGATGGGGGTCAGGGCTGCAGAGGGGAGCAGGGTGTGAGCCTGGCGGGACGGGGGAGGTGGCGGGGGCTGCAGAGGGGAGCGGGGTGTGAGCCTGGCGGGACGGGGGTCGGGGCTGCAGGTGAGAACCGGGTGTGATCCTGGCGGGACGGGGGGGCTGCAGATGAGAACCGGGTGTGAGCCTGGCGGGACGGGGGGGCTGCAGGTGAGAACCGGGTGTGAGCCTGGCGGGACGGGGGGGGCTGCAGGTGAGAACCGGGTGTGAGCCTGGCGGGACGGGGGGGGGGTGGCGGGGGCTGCAGAGGGGAGCGGGGTGTGAGCCTGGCGGGACGGGGGGGCTGCAGGTGAGAACCGGGTGTGAGCCTGGCGGGACGGGGGGGGGGGGGTGGCGGGGGCTGCAGAGGGGAGCGGGGTGTGAGCCTGGCGGGACGGGGGGGCTGCAGGTGAGAACCGGGTGTGAGCCTGGCGGGACGGGGGGGGGGGAGGCGGGGGCTCCAGAGGGGAGCAGGGTGTGAGCCTGGCGGGACGGGGGGCTGCAGGTGAGAACCGGGTGTGAGCCTGGCGGGACAGGGGGGGGGAGGCGGGGGCTCCAGAGGGGAGCACGGTGTGAGCCTGGCGGGACGGGGGGGCTGCAGGTGAGAACCGGGTGTGAGCCTGGCGGGACGGGGGGGGCTGCAGGTGAGAACGGGGTGTAAGCCTGGCGGGACGGGGGGGTGGCGGGGGCTCCAGAGGGGAGCGGGGTGTGAGCCTGGCGGGGGGGGTGCTGCAGGTGAGAACCGGGTGTGATCCTGGCGGGACGGGGGGTGGCGGGGGCTGCAGAGGGGAGCAGGGTGTGAGCCTGGCGGGGGGGATGCTGCAGGTGAGAACCGGGTGTGATCCTGGCGGGACGGGGGGGCTGCAGGTGAGAACCGGGTGTGAGCCTGGCGGGACGGGGGGGGTGGTGGGGGCTGCAGAGGGGAGCGGGGTGTGAGCCTGGCGGGATGGGGGGGGTGGCGGGGGCTGCAGAGGGGAGCGGGGTGTGAGCCTGGCGGCACGGGGGGGATGCAGGTGAGAACCGGGTGTGAGCCTGGCGGGACGGGGAGGCTGCAGGTGAGAACCGGGTGTGAGCCTGGCGGGCGAGGGGGGTGGCGGGGGCTGCAGAGGGGAGCGGGGTGTGAGCCTGGCGGGGGGGGTGCTGCAGGTGAGAACCGGGTGTGAGCCTGGCGGGGGGGGGTGCTGCAGGTGAGAACCGGGTGTGAGCCTGGCGGGGGGGGGTGCTGCAGGTGAGAACCGGGTGTGAGCCTGGCGGGCGAGGGGGGTGGCGGGGGCTGCAGAGGGGAGCGGGGTGTGAGCCTGGCGGGCGAGGGGGCGGGAGGGAACAGGGTGAACCAGGCGGGCGCGGGCGGCGCTGTGCCAGGGGCCGGCAGGGGACAGCACCACACACGGGCAGGGAGCAGACCCGCGTGCAGCCCGCACGGCCAGAGAGGAAGCCGGGAGGCCCCAGCAGCGCTGCGACCCAGGGACGGGGCCTGGGCGGGGCAGCAGGCGCCCCAGAAGGCCTCTCTCTCCTGGGGGGCCGCGTGTGAGGGCCGTGCTGCCAGAGCGGCGAAGGGGGAGCTGGCGGCCTGGTGAGCACACGGCAGCCTCCGGGGCCCTGGCAACGTATGGCGAGGCCCGGGGACAGCCAGGCGCAGGGGGGCAGGGCCGCTGTACCTTGGGTTTGGCCCTCGGCTTCAGCTGCTCCAGTTTCTTAGCTGCAGCCTCAATGGCAGCCGCTGCTCCCAGCAGCTCATTCTCCGCAATGACCGTGGGATCCTCTGGGTCCACCCACTCAGTCCCTGGAGGGGAGAGGGGGGGCAGAGCTGAGGGGGGGGCAGAGAAACCATTCCCCAGACACACCCGGGACCCCAGAGTCCTGGCTCCAGCCAACTGGATCCCGCGGCCCCCGTGGGGAGAGTCGCAGGAACATGCCAACGGCTGCGCTGGGTCAGACCAAAGACCAGCATGTCCAGGGTCTGGTCTGCTCACAGCGGGATCCCTCCCGATTGTGTATTTCCAGCTTCTCTCAAACAGAGGCCAGGGACACCCTCCCTGCCCAGCCTGGCTAGTAGCCATTGATGGACCTAACCTCCATGAATGTATCTAGCTCTTTCTTGAACCTTGTTCAAGTCCTAGACTTCAGAACATCCTCTGGCGAGGAGTTCCACAGGTTGGCTGTGGGTTGTGTGAAGAAAAACTTCCTTCTGTTTGTTTTAAACTTGCTGCCTATTCATTTCATTGGGTGACCCCTAGTTCTTGTGTTACAACACTTCCTTATTCACTTTCTGCTCAGCATTCCTGGGTACAGACCTCTCTGCCCTCTCTTTTCCAGGCTGAGCAGTCGTGGCCTGTTCAGTCTCGCCTCAGACGGAAGCTGTTCCATGCTGCAGTATTTGTGGTGCCCTTCTCCGCACCGTTGCCGTTTCCGATGCAGCTTTTGAAATGGGGTGGCTGGATCGGTGCAGGGTCCGAGCTGTGGCCGTATCCGAATGTCTAGAAAGGCGCTGGCCATGTTCTGTCTTGTCCTCACTCCCTTTGCTCAGCGGGCCTGTGGGGACGCGGTGCTCAGAGAACTCTCCAGGTCTCTTCCCGGAGCGGCGTCAGTGCAGCGTGGTGGGACGATGCTTTCCAACGGGCATTACTTTGCATTTGTCAGCACTGAATTTCTTCTGCCATTTTGTTACCCAGTTTAGCGAGGTCCCTTTGTCCCGCTCTGCAGTCAGCTTCAGACTTCGCTACCCCGAGTCATTTTACACTTTTCCATGTGATTTGTGAAGACACTGGCCAGCTCAGGTCCAAGTGCAGTGTCTGAGAGCCCACAATTAACCTTTTGCCATGGTGAAAACAGAACATTTCTTCCTACCCTTGGTTTCTTCTTAGCTAGTTCCTGCCCCGTGGGAGGGAATTCCCTCGTGCCCCAAGGCAGCTTGGCTCAAGAGCCTTTGTCAACGGTTCTGTGAAATCCACACGACACTGGATCGGCCGCATCACCATTGCCCAGAAATCTGTTTGACCCCCTCAAAGAACCCTAAGAGATCGGCGAGGTAAGATCTCCTCACGCCCCTTTCCAAACGTCGGGCTGCCTCTTCCCCAGCACGCGTCTGGTCACGCGAGTTTCAGCCAACGCGCCTGGGACTGAGGGCTGGCTACCAGCCTGTGATCGCCAGCACTGCATCTGGAGCCTTTTAAAACAGTTGGTGTCACAGCATCGGCCCAGTGATCGGCGACATCCCAGAGCGGCCAGTTCTGCAGGTCCATAGCTGAGCCCCTCCACAACTCCTGGGTGGTACCATCTGTCCTGGGGGCGTTTTACTGTGTATCAGCTTGTTCCAAACCCTCCTCTGCTGCCTGTGGGCAGTCGCATCCCTATGGCTGTGCTTTTTACAGAACCACCATGGATTCTGTACAAGTGTTCCTTTGGGTGAGGCCACTGGGCAAGTCGATCACTGTTGCCCTGGCAGAACAGGCAAGCCAATGGCATAGGCATGGAAACTCACAAGAGTCTACAGGACAACACTGCGGAGGCTGTCGAAGGTTAAAAAGTAGCCACAGGGCAGGTCCTCAGACAAAGCCACTGCCTCAGCCAGATGTCGTCGTCTGGCTAAGCGGCCATGGCTTGGCAGGGACACAGAAGGGTTGGGAGAGACATTTCCATCTTGGCAAAGAAACAGCTGGGAGTGCTCAACCACGACACTCTCGGTTCCCTGCACCCCAGACGGGGAGGATTCGCAAAGAGAACAGGCGGGGAGAAAAGGAGGAGGAGTTGCACTGTATGGAAGAGAGCAGGAGGATTGCTCGGCGCTCCAATAAATGGCGGGGGAAAAGCTTGTTGAGAGTCTTTGGATTAAGCTTAGAGGTGGGAGCGAAAGGGGTGATATTGTGGTTGGAGTCTGCTATAGACTCAGGTGGATGAGGGAGATGAGGCTTCCTTCAGACAACTGAGCGAAGCTTCCAGATCGCAGGCCCTGGTTCTCATAGGGGACTTTCATCACCTGACATCTGCTGGGAGACCAAAACAGCAGGACACAGACAATCCAGGAAGTTTTTGGAGAATGTTGGGGATAACTTCTTGACACAGGTGCTGAAGGATCCGACCAGGGGCCGTGCACAGCTTGACCTTCTGCTCACAAACAGGGAGGAACTAGCAGGGGAAGTGGAGGTGGGTGACAACCTGGGAAGCAGTGATCATGAGATGGTCGATTTCAGGATCCTGACCAAAGGAAGAAAGGAAAGTAGCAAAATAAACACCTTGGACTTCAGAAAAGCAGATTTTGACTCTCTCAGAACTGATGGGCAGGATCCCCTGGGATGTAACATGAAGGGGAAAGGAGTCCAGGAGAGCTGGCAGGATTTTAAAGAAGCCTCATTAAAGGCACAGGAAGAAACCATCCCGATGCGCAGCAAGAAAAGCAAATGTGGCAGGCGACCAGATTGACTTACCAGGGACATCCTTGGCAAGCTTAAACACAAAAAGGAAACTGACAAGAAGTGGAAACTTGGCCAGATGACTAGGGAGGAGGATAAATATTATCACTCAAGAATCCAGGGGAATATCAGGAAGCTGAAAGCGCAACTGGAATTGCAGCTGGCAAGTGGTGTGAAGGGGAACAAGAAAGGTTTCTACAGGAATGTAGCAATAGGAGGGACAGAGACGCAGCCGTGTTAGTCTGGTCTTGCTGAAACAAAAGACAGGACTATGTAGCACTTTAAAGACTAACAAGATGGTTTATTAGGTGATGAGCTTTCGTGGGCCAGACCCGCTTCCTCAGATCAGAGGGTGATCAGAGAGGGGGTGGGGCCCTTACTGGAGGAGGGAGGTACCCTAGTGACAGATGATGTGGGGGAAGCTGAAGTACTCAATGCTTTCTTTGCCTCTGTATTCACGGACAAGGTCGGCTCCCGGACGACTGCACTAGGCAGCGCAGTATGGGAAGGAGGTGGGCAGCCCTCGGTGGGGAAAGAACAGGTTACGAACTATGTAGAAAAGCTAAAGAGACACAAATCCATGGGCCAGATCTAAGGCAGCTGAGGGTGTTGTGAGAGTTGGCTGATGTGATTGCAGAGCTGGGTATCAGGGGAGGTCCCGGATGACTGGAAAAAGGCAAGTGCGGTGCCCATCTTTTAAAAAGGGAAGGAGGCAACCCAGAGAACTACAGACCAGTCAGCCTCACCTCAGTCCCCGGAAAAATCATGGAGGGATCCTCAAGGAATCCATTGTGAAGCTCTTGGAAGAGAGGAAAGTGATCAGGAACAGTCAACATGGACTCACAAGGGCAAGTCGTGCCTGACCAACCCGACTGCCTTCTACGACGAGGTAACTGGCTCTGTGACTCGGGGAAGATGGTGGGTGTGATGTTCCTTGACTTGGGCAAAGCTTTTGATGCTGCCTCCCACAGTCTTCTTGCCAGCAAGTTAAAGTAGCATTGCCTGGGTGAACGGACTGGGAGGTGGACAGAAAGCTTGCTGGATCATTGGGTCATGATCTACAGCTTGGTGTCTGGCTGGCAGCCAGTAACACTTGGAGTTCCCCAGGTTTTGTTCAACATCTTCATGAGTGACATGGCTGAGGGGATGGATTGCCCCCTCAGCAAGTTCGCAGGTGACACTAAACTGGGAAGGTGGATAGACTGGAGGGCAGGGTTAGGACCCAGTGGGATTCAGACAAATTGGAGGATTGGGCCAAAAGAAATCTGATGAGTTCAACAAGGACAAGTGCAGAGTCCTGCCTGTGGGACGGAAGAATCTCAAGCATTGGTACAGGCTGGAGGCCGACTGGCTAAGTAGCAGTTCTGCAGAAAAGGGCCTGGGGATGACAGTGAACGAGAAGCTGGAGATGAGTCAACAGGGGCCCTTGTAGCCAAGAGGACCGATGGCAGATTAAGATGCGTTAGGAGGAGCATGGCCAGCAGATCCAGAGATGTCGTTATTCCCCTTCATTCAGCTCTGGTGAGGCCACATCTGGAGTGTGCCCAGTTCTGGGCCCCCCACTATCGAAAGGATGTGGGCACATTGGAGAGTCCAGCAGAGGGCAGCCAAAATGAAGGAGCTGAGGTAGCTGGGTTTATGTAATCTTCAGAAGAGAAAAGCGAGGGAGAATTTGAGAGCAGCTATCCAGAGAGGCTGGTCTCAGTGGGGGCAGAACAAGGAGCAATGGGCTCCAGTTGCAGGGGGGCAGGTCTAGGGTGGAGATCAGGACAAACGATTCCCCCAGGCGGGTGGGAAGCGCTGGGAGGGTTCCCGAGGCGGGGGGGGGGGGGATCTCCGTCCCTAGAGGTGTTTGAGTCCCCACTGGACACAGCCCTGGCTGGGGGGCTGGAGCTGGGTTGGTCCTGCCCTGGGAGGGGGCTGACTCGATGGCTCCTGAGGGCCCTGCAGCCCTGGTTCTGTGCTTTCTCTTGATACCTCTGCTCATGGTAAGGAGAACAAGGGAAGCGCTGATGCATGGGAACAGACCCTGTCCCAGGCTGCCGACACACGGCGGGAGGGAGATCTCGCTTTGAATCCACTTCGCTTGTCAGGATCCCGCGGTGCTGGTCGTGTTTCACTTTTACTTCCGTACCACCAATCCCGACTGACGCCTCGTTCCCACTAAACATCTGGCCATAGTTAAAACGCTATTTTATTGGTTGATTGGAAACTCCAGCTGGGGTGCCAGGGTTTGGGCGGACTGCCGATGGCCCGCGCTGGGCAGGGGAGGGCGAGACGCGCACTGCAGGGCGAGTCTGGGACGGGATGGCCCCACAGAGTAATTCATGGCGGGCTGGCCGGAGCTCTCCCCAGTGCAGCGGGGGCGGGTTCCAGGCTGCAGACGAGGGCGGTGGCGCTAAGGGAGGGACTCTGCTTTTCAGCAGTGCAGACCGGCACCCGGGGAGCGGCGCTGTCACACCCCAGAGCTGGGGCAGGGAGCCTGGCGCGGGTGCGGCAATCTCAGCCCCGAAGAGCAAGGCAGGGAAGGCAGCAGGGCTGGCCTTGGCGGCTCCTCTGGACCCCGCTGGCGGCTCGCCAGGCTTCCCGCTTCTGTAGCACCTGGGGGAGCCTGTGTCCTGAGCTAGTTCCCTGCAGCTCCTTCCCTGGCCGCCCCGCCTCGCCCTCCCTCCTCCGGCCGGCTGGCCGGCCGCCCCGCCCCTCCCTCCTCCGGCCGGCCGGCCGGCCCCACCCCTCCCTCCTCCGGCCGGCCGCCCCGCCCCTCCCTCCTCCGCCTCGCCCCTCCCCTCCCTCCTCCGCCCGGCCGGCCCCACCCCTCCCTCCTCCGCCTCACCCCTCCCCTCCCTCCTCCGGCCGGCTGGCTGGCCGCCCCGCCCCTCCCTCCTCCGGCCGGCCGGCCCCACCCCTCCCTCCTCCGGCCGGCCGGCCCCGCCTCGCCCCTCCCTCCTCCGCCTCGCCCCTCCCCTCCCTCCTCCGCCTCGCCCCTCCCCTCCCTCCTCCGCCTCGCCCCTCCCCTCCCTCCTCCGCCCAGCCCCACCCCTCCCTCCTCTGCCTGGCTGGGGTCAGACTTCCGGGGTTTAAAGGGCGCCTGACTGCCTCCCTCCATCATTTCACCTTCCTGCTTCTCTGAGCGACTCCCAGCCCTGGGCGGGGTCCTGGCCCCAGCTCTGGAGCTGCACTTTACCTTTCATGGCCTCTGCAGCCTGGATGAGTTCAGTGACGGAGCCGGCCACCCGCTTGGAATAGCCAGCCAGCTGCTGCTTCAGCTCGTGACTCGGCTTTTGCAGGATCTGGGGAGGGGGAGAGCCGTGAGTGGGGCACCGGGGGGGGGGGCTGTCTGCTCTGTAGCCCGGGGTCCCCCTGCGCTCACCCACATGACCACATGGTATTGGCCTGAGCAGATAACAAGCTAGTGGGGGAGATGGACACCTGGCCTGGGAGCAGGGCAGTTTTTGCAAGGAAAACATGAAGGGAACAGACTAAGCTGAGTGCTGGGGGCTCAGGGGGCGATGGACCCACCCCAAGGGGGCTGAGGCTGTAACCACATCCTGTCTGTGCTGGGCGGGGTCCTGGAGAACCAATCATCCCTCTCTATGGGACTGGCTGGCGGAGGCTCATCGTGCTGCAGACGGGGGCGCAGGATCCCTGACGCGCCAGCACACCCGGTCCCTAGGGAGAGAGCCCCGCAGGGAACAGGGCTGGCAATTTCTGAAACCTACAAATCCCCCTCCTCCGCCCCGGGGCCATCCCTTGCTCCCAAAGGAGCCCCCCTGCAGACAGGAAGAGCGGCTGCCTGCCACCGGTGACAGCTGTTCACCTCTGGGAGGTGCTGCTCGCACTATCCCATCACAGGGCCTGGGTGTCAGACCCTTCGCCTCCATGCCTGGGCGCCCCCGTCCCCTGCCTGCAATCCCCGCAGAGGGGCGGGCAGGGGAATGGGATTTCTCCTAGGAGCGCTTCCATTCTAGTGGTTCCCGAGCAGGATCGGCTGCGGACCCCGGGGTCGTGCGGCACTGCGGGGGCGGGGAGAAAGACGTGGGGGAGACACCTGGACCAGGTAGCATCCCAACCCAGCTCCTGCACCAGGAAGGCCACCAAAGCGGCTGGGGGCCACTGTGTCGCCAGGGGGCAGTGGAAGCAGGCCGTGAGCCAAGCCAAAATTCTCTGGGCAGACACTGGGCAACTTCAACGCGGCTCTGCCCTGACGTACGCAGCGGCTCCGCCCTGTCTGCGCAGCAGGGTCTGTCGCGTGAGGCTTTGGCCAGAGCCCGGACGGAAAGGCCGCGCAGAAGGTGGCTCCCTGGGCCAAAGATACAGCAACCAAGAGCTCGCCGGAGGCCTCACGAGCCGGGCCAGCACACGATTCAGGTCCCAAGTGGGAACCAGGCCTGGACGTCAAGGGAGGCGCTCAGACCTTCCAAGAACCCTGCTGTCGCGGGATGGGTGAGGATCGGCCTGCCTTCAATCGGAGAGGGAAGGCTGAAATGGTCGCCCGGGGAACTGGTACCGAAGAAAGCAGCAGGCCCCGGAGCCTGAGGTGCAGCAGAGAGTCCGGGGAGCCGCAGTGGGGCTGCCTTTGCCTAGCCAAGGCCCAGCACGTGAATCTGCCGGGGTGGCTTCCTGCTGGACACTGGCAGCGTTCGCCTGCCTGTCCGTGCTCAGCCATGCGGCAGCCACGCCGCGTGCAGCAGATCTGGCCAAAGGGACAGAGCCTGGGGAGCTGCCAGCCGGAGCTGGCGAGGGGCTGCTGTTTGCCCTGTCCTGCGTCCCCTTCCCCAGGACCATGTGGATCAGAGGCCCCGGCGGGAAGGCTGCAGCCCAGCAGTGCTCCCGAGCCAGGAGTAGGGAAGCGCCTGACAGGATCCCTTGTCCCTGCCCACATGGCACGGCCTGTTTCGCCAGGCGGACCCCCTGGAGGGTGGCAAGACAAGAAGGCTCCGCGGAGGCAGCCTGCCAGACTCCCTTAGTGCCCATCCAAATGGCCGGCTGTGCACAAACCCCTGGAGGATTACGGCCTCCTGACACCAGGCCGGAGACTTGGCCCTGCCTTGTGGGGAGGTAAAGCCTCCTGGCTGTGCTGCCCTGCCAAGGGACTGTGCCAAGCGGGCCTGTCGGTGGGGAGAGCTGAGCTCCTGCTACGCCGCCCACAGCCAAGATTCCCCGGCCTACACTGGAGGGGTCCAAGAACAGAGTCAGCGATGGGACTGGCAGGTACCGCTGAACCGACGGCTACAGGAGGGCAGCGTTCCCGAGCCGGCGCGGCAGGTACCGCTGAACCGACGGCTACAGGAGGGCGGCGTTCCTGAGCCGGCGCGGCAGGTACCGCTGAACCGACGGCTACAGGAGGGCGGCGTTCCCGAGCCAGCGCGGCAGGTACCGCTGAACCGACGGCTACAGGAGGGTGGCGTTCCCGAGCCGGCGCGGCAGGTACCGCTGAACCCATGGCTACAGGAGGGCGGCGTTCCTGAGCCGGCGCGGCAGGTACCGCTGAACCGACGGCTACAGGAGGGCAGCGTTCCCGAGCCGGCGCGGCAGGTACCGCTGAACCCATGGCTACAGGAGGGCGGCGTTCCTGAGCCGGCGCGGCAGGTACCGCTGAACCGACGGCTACAGGAGGGCGGCGTTCCTGAGCCGGCGCGGCAGGTACCGCTGAACCGACGGCTACAGGAGGGTGGCGTTCCCGAGCCGGCGCAGCAGGTACCGCTGAACCCATGGCTACAGGAGGGCGGCGTTCCTGAGCCGGCGCGGCAGGTACCGCTGAACCGACGGCTACAGGAGGGCAGCGTTCCCGAGCCGGCGCGGCAGGTACCGCTGAACCCATGGCTACAGGAGGGCGGCGTTCCTGAGCCGGCGCGGCAGGTACCGCTGAACCGACGGCTACAGGAGGGCAGCGTTCCCGAGCCGGCGCGGCAGGTACCACTGAACCCATGGCTACAGGAGGGCGGCGTTCCTGAGCCGGCGCGGCAGGTACCGCTGAACCCATGGCTACAGGAGGGCGGCGTTCCTGAGCCGGCGCGGCAGGTACTGCTGAACCGACGGCTACAGGAGGGCAGCGTTCCCGAGCCGGCGCGGCAGGTACCGCTGAACCCATGGCTACAGGAGGGCGGCGTTCCTGAGCCGGCGCGGCAGGTACCGCTGAACCGACGGCTACAGGAGGGCAGCGTTCCCGAGCCGGCGCGGCAGGTACCGCTGAACCGACGGCTACAGGAGGGTGGCGTTCCCGAGCCGGCGCGGCAGGTACCGCTGAACCGACGGCTACAGGAGGGTGGCGTTCCCGAGCCGGCGCGGCAGGTACCGCTGAACCGACGGCTACAGGAGGGCGGCGTTCCTGAGCCGGCGCGGCAGGTACCGCTGAAGCGGCGGCTACAGGAGGGCGGCGTTCCCGAGCCGGCGCGGCAGGTACCGCTGAAGCGGCGGCTACAGGAGGGCGGCGTTCCTGAGCCGGCGCGGCAGGTACCGCTGAACCGACGGCTACAGGAGGGCGGCGTTTCTGAGCCGGCGCGGCAGGTACCGCTGAAGCGGCGGCTACAGGAGGGCGGCGTTCCTGAGCCGGCGCGGCAGGTACCGCTGAAGCGGCGGCTACAGGAGGGCGGCGTTTCTGAGCCGGCGCGGCAGATACTGCGGCAGGTACTGCTGAACCCATGGCTACAGGAGGGCAGCATTCCCGAGCCGGCGCGGCAGATACTGCGGCAGGTACTGCTGAACCCATGGCTACAGGAGGGCAGCATTCCCGAGCCGGCGCGGCAGATACTGCGGCAGGTACTGCTGAACCCATGGCTACAGGAGGGCGGCGTTCCCGAGCCGGCGCGGCAGGTACCGCTGAACCGACGGCTACAGGAGGGCAGCGTTCCCGAGCCGGCGCGGCAGGTACTGCTGAACCCATGGCTACAGGAGGGCGGCGTTTCTGAGCCGGCGCGGCAGGTACTGCTGAACCCATGGCTACAGGAGGGCGGCGTTCCCGAGCCGGCGCGGCAGGTACTGCTGAAGCGGCGGCTACAGGAGGGCGGCGTTCCCGAGCCGGCGCGGCAGGTACCGCTGAACCGACGGCTACAGGAGGGCAGCGTTCCCGAGCCGGCGCGGCAGGTACTGCTGAACCGACGGCTACAGGAGGGCAGCGTTCCCGAGCCGGCGCGGCAGGTACTGCTGAACCCATGGCTACAGGAGGGCGGCGTTTCTGAGCCGGCGCGGCAGGTACTGCTGAACCGACGGCTACAGGAGGGCGGCGTTCCCGAGCCGGCGCGGCAGGTACCGCTGAAGCGATGGCTACAGGAGGGCGGCGTTCCCGAGCCGGCGCGGCAGGTACCGCTGAACCCATGGCTACAGGAGGGCAGCGTTCCCGAGCCGGCGCGGCAGATACTGCGGCAGGTACTGCTGAACCCATGGCTACAGGAGGGCGGCGTTTCTGAGCCAGCGCGGCAGGTACCGCGGCAGGTACTGCTGAACCCATGGCTACAGGAGGGCGGCGTTCCCGAGCCGGTGCGGCAGGTACTGCTGAACCCATGGCTACAGGAGGGCGGTGTTTCTGAGCCGGCGCGGCAGATACTGCGGCAGGTACTGCTGAACCCATGGCTACAGGAGGGCAGCGTTCCCGAGCCAGCGCGGCAGATACCGCGGCAGGTACTGCTGAACCCATGGCTACAGGAGGGCGGCGTTTCTGAGCCGGCGCAGCAGGTACTGCTGAACCCATGGCTACAGGAGGGCGGCGTTTCTGAGCCGGCGCGGCAGGTACCGCTGAACCCATGGCTACAGGAGGGCGGCGTTCCCGAGCCGGCGCGGCAGGTACTGCTGAACCCATGGCTACAGGAGGGCGGCGTTTCTGAGCCGGCGCAGCAGGTACTGCTGAACCCATGGCTACAGGAGGGCGGCGTTTCTGAGCCGGCGCGGCAGGTACCGCTGAACCCATGGCTACAGGAGGGCGGCGTTCCCGAGCCGGTGCGGCAGGTACTGCTGAACCCATGGCTACAGGAGGGCGGCGTTTCTGAGCCGGCGCGGCAGATACTGCGGCAGGTACTGCTGAACCCATGGCTACAGGAGGGCGGCGTTTCTGAGCCGGCGCGGCAGATACTGCAGCAGGTACTGCTGAACCCATGGCTACAGGAGGGCAGCGTTCCCGAGCCGGCGCGGCAGATACTGCGGCAGGTACCGCTGAAGCGATGGCTACAGCAGGGTGGTGTTCCAGAGCCGGTGCAGCAGGTAGCGTTGAACTGATGGCTACAAAAGGGCAGCGTTCCTGAGCTGGCGCGGCACAGAGAGCAGTGTAGCGATTCCTCCTACCCAGAGTGCGCGTGCGCGCACACACACACAGCACACCCCTACCGGAGGTCCCCTGTAGCACGTTCACGTGCACACACACTACAGCCCTGCCCTAGAGCACTTGTGCGCACACACAAGCAGAATACACCCCTACCCTGCTCATCTGGAGCGTGTGCACACATGGACACACAGAACATGCCTTTGCCCCGGGTGCCCCAGCACACACGTGCACACAGCACACGCCCAGGCCCACGTCCCCTGGAGCACGCGTGGAGACAGGTGCGCAGCGCAGACACACTTAGCACAGTATCACCCAGGTGCTCACACTAGCATGCTTGTGCAGTGTGCACCTGCAGCACAGCCCCGTCCCTACCGCGGATGCTCCCATGCCCAGGGGCACCCCCGCTGTGGGGGGCATGCGGGCGGCTGTGGCCGAGGCAGCCGCGCAGTCCCACTCTGAGCCCCACGGTACTCACCGGCTGAGGTGGGAAAGAAGAGGAAGGAGAAGAGAGGAGAGGAGAAACGCGGTGAGCTGCCTGGCAGGGCGCAGGCCGGGGCGCTAGGAACGTGCCCGTGGAGATCAGGCCCGGGCCAAGGGCCTGCCGAGGGAGGAGCCGTGCACGCAGCGGAAGGGAGGCAGGAAGAGCGCGGGGTCAAAGATGAGCCAGCCATTCGGATCATCCGACTCTGAACCGTCCAGGCCAGAGAAACCGCCCCCCAGAGGCTCCTTTTCACACAGCGCCTGCCTGAGCTGCAGCCTGCCTTAGGGGCGGGGTCTTTGCATGCAGCCTGGGCAGCTAAGGGACGGAGAAAACAGAAATAGAAACAAAGGGCCATCTTGGCCCCGGCCCTGGGCCAACAGCGGCCAGTGCCAGGGGCCCCGCAGGGAGCGAATCGTCACGTGATCCCTCCCCCTCCCCCTCCCCCATTCCCAGCCTCTGGCAAACAGAGGCCAGGCCACCATCCCTGCCCATCCTGGCTACCAGCCACTGCTGGACCTAACCTCCATGCATCTATCTAGCTCCTTTTTGAACCCTGTTCAAGTCCTGGCCTTCACCACATCCCCTGGCAAGGAGTTCCACAGGTTGACTGTGCGCAGAGTGAAGAAAAACTTCCTTTGGTTGGTTTTAAATCTGCTACTTATTCATTTCATTGGTGAGCTCTAGTTCTTATGTTACAGGAGCAAATAAATCACGTTTCCTTATTCACTTTTTCCACACCAGTCATGGGTGTACAGACCTCTGTCCTATCCCCCTTAATCTCCTCTCTCCTAAGCTGACAGGTCCCCTCTTCTCAATCTCTCTTCATATGGGCCCCGTTCCAAACCCCTCAGCATTTGTGTGCCCGTTTCTGAGCCTTTTCCAATGCCAAGAGCTCTGTTTTGAGGGGAGGTGACCACGTCTGTGCGCAGTGCTCAAGGTGCGGGCGTCCCAGGGTTTCATACAGAGGCAGAGAGAGATCCTCGTCTTATTCTCTCCACCACAGGCCTAGATCCCAAACTGCTGCCCAGCTGGGGGGCGGGGGGGGCTCTCACTGACCCCGCAGACCGGCTCTGCCATTCCATACTCCATCCCACTCGGGACTGAAGAGCACAGAACGGCTCCCCTGGGGCGTCCAGGGAAAGCCGTGGGGCGCACCAAGGCCCCGCATGTGACAACAGGGCACCCCGTCCTGAAGGAAGAGCTCCCCAAAGGCTGGAGGGTGGCTTGGCTCCAGGAGATCTGTTGCCAGGAGCTTCCAATGGGGCTAGTGGCTGGCAGTACAGGCAGCCTGTGGCCAGGTCTGGTGGGAAGAGGGAACAAGGGAAACCGGCAGTGGGGGGAGCGGCCGCTGTGGGTCGTCCTCCCCCAAGGGAGGCAGGAATCAGGGCACAAGTGGATACATGGCCTGTGGGCTCCCCTGGGCTCAGACACGTCTGGCCGAGCGGGAGCAGAAGGTGCCAGTTCCCGTGGAGAGATTCCGGGACAGACTCTCCCATGGGTGCAGAGAGCAGCCCGGCAGAGCTGGCAGCTGCGCTGGGGCCCGGTACAGCTGCCCTGCCGTAAGCTCTCTGCAGCCTCGGCCTCCAGCCTTCACCCTCAGCTGGACCCTCGCTCTGGCTGTGCTGAAACACACGGGCGCAGCTTACCAGGCCAAGCCCCCTGCTTTGGGGCAGCTGCCAGTGGTACCGGTGCCGGCTGTATTTCCGTCCAGGGACTGACAGGCAGAACCCGGCGGTCCACTAGACACAGTCCATGTGTCCTGGGCTGACAGGTGTGAGCAGGTGGGGACTGTATTCACCCTGCTCCCGTGTCACGTTGTATGGGATTTCTGCTGCCTTGTTGTAACTGCGGGCGTGTGCCTCAGTTTCCCTGGGCACTGCACTGGTGCCGGGCGGGGGATGGGAGTTCTGGGTGTGACTCGCTGAGGGAGGCTGCCCAACCCAGCATGGTTCAGGCGCTCTTGTAACCTGCGCCTAGGTGGGAGACGGAAGCTGGACAAGGAGGCGGCAGGGCTGGGACGTGTGGGGGGCTCCGCTGGCTCTGGGCTGCCCTGGCTGCTGCCGGTTCCAGTCTGCGCTGCGCTGTGTGCTTGGGACCCGCTAACCCTCCTGTGCTTCCAGCCGGCTGCGGCGGGGGGCAGGGCCCGGGGCCTCCCCCACTCTGTGACACCAGCTCTTCAGCCCGTCTCACCCGGCGTAGCACCTGCCTCCAGCCCCTCGTCCCTGGCCCAGTCCGTGAGGACCCCGAGGGCTCTCTCCAGCCCAGGGCCCGTGTGCGGCAGCCTCCCCACAGGGAGCTCCCAGGAGCGCTGCCCTGGGCTCCTTCCGACTGCGGTGGCCCACCACTGCCAGTGGCGCTCGGGGCTCCAGGCAAGTAGCGCAGCCCCAGGGGCCCTGGGCACCCGGCCGGGTTGTGCCCTCGCCAAGGCTGCACCCACAGCGCTCTCCTGCCCAGTCGCCAGGGGCCCCGCTGGCAGGCTCCTAGGCACTCTGGCCCCTGCACTGCCCAGCTGCCTGCAGCTGAGCCTGGTTCTTCCCTTCTCTCCTCGCACAGGGCTCTCCAGCTGTTCTGGGCTGGCGTGCGGCTTCTCAGCTCAGCACTCGTGGGCTACACACCGGGTGTCGAGTGGGACATGGTCCAGGGCTCGTTAACCTAGTTCCCTGCAGCAGCCTGCCTTGAGACCTCAAAAGCACGCCGTCTGTCTGACCAGGACTCTGCCGTGAGCACACGACAGGCACTCAGATCTTTGCTCATGACTCTGACCGGGACCAATGCCAGCCTGTAGTTACCTGGCTCGTCCGCGTCGCTCTTTCTACAGCCTAGCACGGTGCTGGCTGGATTCAAGTTCTTTGGTGCATCTGAGAGTTGGTTAATGGTTCAGACAGCTCCTTGGCCACTTCTTTAAAGCTCTTGGATACAAGGGCTCCGGCCCTGATCACTGAGAATGTTCAACTGCGGTAGCTGCTGCCTGACACCCTCCCTAAGCCCTGACGGAACAGAAACCTTTCCCCGTCCCATCCCTCTTCTACTCGAACCGAGCAGACAAGGGCATTGAGACTAGGGTGCTCCAACTGACCTAGCCCACTGCTACGGGTTGGTTTGTTCCTGATATTTAAAAGACCCAACACTCTTACTTCTATGGGCCCTAAGCGTTTCATGGTAACTTTAGCTTCCTTTATCAACGGTCTGCCTTTCCTAACTGCTACTATGAGCTCTCCACGTGGCTGGAGTTTAAGGGCTGGCCTACTGTACATCACAGAGCAGAGAATTTCACCCAGGTTCCCCACACTGAGCCCAATGACTTGTATTTGATCCAAGAGTAGCTTGCAGAGGGCAAGGACAGAGTTCTGGGTATGCGAGGGGATAGCTCCACAGGCGGAGCCCGGGGCATGTAAGGGAAGGTGCTCGTGGGACCCCTGCATCAATGGGGGCTGAACAGCATAAGCCGGGGCTCCCAGGGCACAGCCAGGAGACAGAAGCGGGGAGGGTGGGGAGACTCACCACCAAGACGTATTCCAGCAGTTCCAGGTAGCCATTGGCACACTCTTTGCCGTAGCGCAGCGCCCGCTGCCGCACGTCTGCGCTCACCTCTGGGTGGTAGGCGGCTTCCTGAAAGGCAGAAACAGTGAGCAGTGCTGAGGGCAGCCCCACATGCAGCGCCTGCTAGGCACCTCGGCCTGCGCGATGGCACCTGGAGAGCCCCCCGTTCTCTTCCTGCAGCCTAGCACAAGACTGGCCTCCCGGGGTTGGACCAAAGGCCCATCTAGCGCAATCTCCTGTCCTCTGAAAGTAGCCAGTGCCAGGGCGCCAGAGGGAATGAGCGAAACAGGGAATCAGCCAGTGATCCCTCCCCTGTTGCCCATTCCCAGTGTCTGGCAAACAAAGTCTGGGGACATCGTTCCTGCCCAGCCTGGCTAAGAGCCATTGATGGGACCTGTCCTCCATAAAAGTATCTAGTTCTTTCTTTAACCCTGTTAAAATCCTAGTTTTCAGCACATCCCCTGGCAAGGAGTTCCACAGGTTGGGTGAAGAAAAACTTCCTTTCCTTTGTTTTCGACCTGCCGCCTATTCATTTCATGCGGTGAGCCCTAGCTCTTGTACTATGAGGAATAAATAAAAAAGGTCACTTAACTTTTGTAACTCTGGTTTTTTGGGAAGTGCTGCTCATGCCCATTCCAATAGGTGTGTGCCATGTGCACAATAATGGGAATGTTTTCCCCCTAGATGTACCCGTCAGGCCGGCGGGGAGCCCCCGGAAAGGTGCCTGCCTGGCACGGGATAAACTGAGGATGTTAAGGACCAGTCAACTACCCGACAGACCAGTCGACTAGTCGACCCCCCCGTGCTGTCTCTATCAGGGAGCTGAGGCGCTGGGGACCCTGGGGTCTGTGGGGGATTCTGAGTCCCTCACTAACCCCGGGCTCCATGATGCACTGTGGCTTTGAATGCACAAGGGCCCCCGATGGGCACCTGCCTGCAGCCCGGAGTCAGGGGGACTTCCCGCTGGCCCCAGGCTGCCCGCGGATTTCGCATCCCTCCCGGGGGGGCCCAGCAGGGGCTCTGGCACAGTTCAGAGGCGGAATGTGGACGTGCCTATCGACTAGCCCATGGAAATTCCATCCACCACTCGACTAGGCAATTAACCGACATTTAACGCCCTCAGCGCACGCGTGGACGGAGGAGAGCAGCGCCGCGGGAAGAACAGCTGTTCCAGGAGGAAGTCGCTGTTCCTGCTTCGAGTGCCATTGGCCTGGAGGAGCCGGGGGCGTCCGCGCGCTGCCGTCTGGAGACCTGCGTCCGCTGCCGTGGCAGCCCAGGCCTGCTGGGTGCTGGCACCGTGCATTGCGCACGTGAGGCTGGGGCCACATCGCCGCCCTGCGGACGTTCTGAGTGGAACTCGTGGAGTGAGCCGCAGGTCCCAGCAGGTGCTGGTGCAGGACGTGAGCGGGAGAGACATGCTGACGAGATGGGAGGCCTCTCAATATAGTTGGGGGGATTTAGGAAACAGCTCGGAGCGCTGGGTGCGGGCGGCCGGGGCACGCCTGAATCCAGGGAACGAAGGGCCCGCTCCCTAGCCGTGGCACGGGGCACGCCTGAATCCAGGGAACGAAGGGTCCGCTCCCTAGCTGTGGCACGGGGCACGCCTGAATCCAGGGAACGAAGGGCCCGCTCCCTAGCCGTGGCACGCCTGAATCCAGGGAACGAAGGGCCCGCTCCCTAGCCGTGGCACGGGGCACGCCTGAATCCAGGGAACGAAGGGTCCGCTCCCTAGCTGTGGCACGGGGCACGCCTGAATCCAGGGAACGAAGGGCCCGCTCCCTAGCCGTGGCACAGAGCACGCCTGAATCCAGGGAACGAAGGGCCCGCTCCCTAGCCGTGGCACGGGGCACGCCTGAATCCAGGGAACGAAGGGCCCGCTCCCTAGCCGTGGCACAGGGCACGCCTGAATCCAGGGAACGAAGGGCCCGCTCCCTAGCCGTGGCACGGGGCACGCCTGAATCCAGGGAACGAAGGGCCCGCTCCCTAGCCGTGGCACGGGGCACGCCTGAATCCAGGGAACGAAGGGCCCGCTCCCTAGCCGTGGCACGGGGCACGCCTGAATCCAGGGAACGAAGGGCCCGCTCCCTAGCCGTGGCACGGGGCACTCCTGAATCCAGGGAATGAAGGGCCCGCTCCCTAGCCGTGGCACGGGGCACGCCTGAATCCAGGGAACGAAGGGCCCGCTCCCTAGCCGTGGCACGGGGCACGCCTGAATCCAGGGAACGAAGGGCCCGCTCCCTAGCCGTGGCACGCCTGAATCCAGGGAACGAAGGGACCGCTCCCTAGCCGTGGCACGGGGCACGCCTGAATCCAGGGAACGAAGGGCCCGCTCCCTAGCCGTGGCACGGGGCACGCCTGAATCCAGGGAACGAAGGGCCCGCTCCCTAGCCGTGGCACGGGGCACGCCTGAATCCAGGGAACGAAGGGCCCGCTCCCTAGCCGTGGCACGGGGCACGCCTGAATCCAGGGAACGAAGGGACCGCTCCCTAGCCGTGGCACGGGGCACGCCTGAATCCAGGGAACGAAGGGCCCGCTCCCTAGCCGTGGCACGCCTGAATCCAGGGAACGAAGGGCCCGCTCCCTAGCCGTGGCACGGGGCACGCCTGAATCCAGGGAACGAAGGGCCCGCTCCCTAGCCGTGGCACGGGGCACGCCTGAATCCAGGGAACGAAGGGCCCGCTCCCTAGCCGTGGCACGGGGCACGCCTGAATCCAGGGAACGAAGGGCCCGCTCCCTAGCCGTGGCACGGGGCACGCCTGAATCCAGGGAACGAAGGGCCCGCTCCCTAGCCGTGGCACGGGGCACGCCTGAATCCAGGGAACGAAGGGCCCGCTCCCTAGCCGTGGCACGGGGCACGCCTGAATCCAGGGAACGAAGGGCCCGCTCCCTAGCCGTGGCACGGGGCACGCCTGAATCCAGGGAACGAAGGGCCCGCTCCCTAGCCGTGGCACGGGGCACGCCTGAATCCAGGGAACGAAGGGCCCGCTCCCTAGCCGTGGCACGGGGCACGCCTGAATCCAGGGAACGAAGGGCCCGCTCCCTAGCCGTGGCACGGGGCACGCCTGAATCCAGGGAACGAAGGGCCCGCTCCCTAGCCGTGGCACGGGGCACGCCTGAATCCAGGGAACGAAGGGCCCGCTCCCTAGCCGTGGCACGGGGCACGCCTGAATCCAGGGAACGAAGGGACCGCTCCCTAGCCGTGGCACGGGGCACGCCTGAATCCAGGGAACGAAGGGCCCGCTCCCTAGCCGTGGCACGCCTGAATCCAGGGAACGAAGGGCCCGCTCCCTAGCCGTGGCACGGGGCACGCCTGAATCCAGGGAACGAAGGGCCCGCTCCCTAGCCGTGGCACGGGGCACGCCTGAATCCAGGGAACGAAGGGCCCGCTCCCTAGCCGTGGCACGGGGCACGCCTGAATCCAGGGAACGAAGGGCCCGCTCCCTAGCCGTGGCACGGGGCACGCCTGAATCCAGGGAACGAAGGGCCCGCTCCCTAGCCGTGGCACGGGGCACGCCTGAATCCAGGGAACGAAGGGCCCGCTCCCTAGCCGTGGCACGGGGCACGCCTGAATCCAGGGAACGAAGGGCCCGCTCCCTAGCCGTGGCACGGGGCACGCCTGAATCCAGGGAACGAAGGGCCCGCTCCCTAGCCGTGGCACGGGGCACGCCTGAATCCAGGGAACGAAGGGCCCGCTCCCTAGCCGTGGCACGGGGCACGCCTGAATCCAGGGAAGGAAGGGCCCGCTCCCTAGCCGTGGCACGGGGCACGCCTGAATCCAGGGAACGAAGGGCCCGCTCCCTAGCCGTGGCACGGGGCACGCCTGAATCCAGGGAACGAAGGGCCCGCTCCCTAGCCGTGGCACGGGGCACGCCTGAATCCAGGGAAGGAAGGGCCCGCTCCCTAGCCGTGGCACGGGGCACGCCTGAATCCAGGGAACGAAGGGCCCGCTCCCTAGCCGTGGCACGCCTGAATCCAGGGAACGAAGGACCCGCTCCTTAGCCGGGGCACGCCTGAATCCAGGGAACGAAGGGCCCGCTCCCTAGCCGTGGCACGGGGCACGCCTGAATCCAGGGAACGAAGGGCCCGCTCCCTAGCCGTGGCACAGGGCACGCCTGAATCCAGGGAACGAAGGGCCCGCTCCCTAGCCGTGGCACGGGGCACGCCTGAATCCAGGGAACGAAGGGCCCGCTCCCTAGCCGTGGCACGGGGCACGCCTGAATCCAGGGAACGAAGGGCCCGCTCCCTAGCCGTGGCACGGGGCACGCCTGAATCCAGGGAACGAAGGGCCCGCTCCCTAGCCGTGGCACGGGGCACAGCTGAATCCAGGGAACGAAGGGCCCGCTCCCTAGCCGTGGCACGGGGCACGCCTGAATCCAGGGAACGAAGGGCCCGCTCCCTAGCCGTGGCACGGGGCACGCCTGAATCCAGGGAACGAAGGGCCCGCTCCCTAGCCGTGGCACGCCTGAATCCAGGGAAAGAAGGGCCCGCTCCCTAGCCGTGGCACGCCTGAATCCAGGGAACGAAGGGCCCGCTCCCTAGCCGTGGCACGCCTGAATCCAGGGAACGAAGGGCCCGCTCCTTAGCCGTGGCACGGGGCACGCCTGATCCAGGGAACGAAGGGCCCGCTCCCTAGCCGTGGCACGGGGCACGCCTGAATCCAGGGAACGAAGGGCCCGCTCCCTAGCCGTGGCACGGGGCACGCCTGAATCCAGGGAACGAAGGGCCCGCTCCCTAGCCGTGGCACGGGGCACGCCTGAATCCAGGGAACGAAGGGCCCGCTCCCTAGCCGTGGCACGGGGCACGCCTGATCCAGGGAACGAAGGGCCCGCTCCCTAGCCGTGGCACGCCTGAATCCAGGGAACGAAGGGCCCGCTCCCTAGCCGTGGCACGGGGCACGCCTGGATCCAGGGAACGAAGGGCCCGCTCCCTAGCCGTGGCACGCCTGAATCCAGGGAACGAAGGGCCCGCTCCCTAGCCGTCGCACGCCTGAATCCAGGGAATGAAGGGCCCGCTCCCTAGCCGTGGCACGGGGCACGCCTGAATCCAGGGAACGAAGGGCCCGCTCCCTAGCCGTGGCACGGGGCATGCCTGAATCCAGGGAACGAAGGGCCCGCTCCCTAGCCGTGGCACGGGGCACGCCTGAATCCAGGGAACGAAGGGCCCGCTCCCTAGCCGTGGCACGGGGCACGCCTGAATCCAGGGAACGAAGGGCCCGCTCCCTAGCCATGGCACGGGGCACGCCTGATCCAGGGAACGAAGGGCCCGCTCCCTAGCCGTGGCACGGGGCACGCCTGAATCCAGGGAACGAAGGGCCCGCTCCCTAGCCGTGGCACGGGGCACGCCTGAATCCAGGGAACGAAGGGCCCGCTCCCTAGCCGTGGCACGGAGCACGCCTGAATCCAGGGAACGAAGGGCCCGCTCCCTAGCCGTGGCACGGGGCACGCCTGAATCCAGGGAACGAAGGGCCCGCTCCCTAGCCGTGGCACGGGGCACGCCTGATCCAGGGAACGAAGGGCCCGCTCCCTAGCCGTGGCACGGGGCACGCCTGAATCCAGGGAACGAAGGGCCCGCTCCCTAGCCGTGGCACGGGGCACGCCTGAATCCAGGGAACGAAGGGCCCGCTCCCTAGCCGTGGCACGGGGCACGCCTGAATCCAGGGAACGAAGGGCCCGCTCCCTAGCCGTGGCACGGGGCACGCCTGAATCCAGGGAATGAAGGGCCCGCTCCTTAGCCGTGGCACGGGGCACGCCTGAATCCAGGGAACGAAGGGCCCGCTCCCTAGCCGTGGCACGGGGCACGCCTGAATCCAGGGAACAAAGGGCCCGCTCCCTAGCCGTGGCACGGGGCACGCCTGAATCCAGGGAACGAAGGGCCCGCTCCCTAGCCGTGGCACGGGGCACACCTGAATCCAGGGAACGAAGGGCCCGCTCCCTAGCCGTGGCACGCCTGAATCCAGGGAACGAAGGGCCCGCTCCCTAGCCGTGGCACGGGGCACGCCTGAATCCAGGGAACGAAGGGCCCGCTCCCTAGCCGTGGCACGGGGCACGCCTGAATCCAGGGAACAAAGGGCCCGCTCCCTAGCCGTGGCACGGGGCACGCCTGAATCCAGGGAATGAAGGGCCCGCTCCCTAGCCGTGGCACGCCTGAATCCAGGGAAGGAAGGGCACGCTCCCTAGCCGTGGCACGCCTGAATCCAGGGAATGAAGGGCCCGCTCCCTAGCCGTGGCACGCCTGAATCCAGGGAAAGAAGGGCCCGCTCCCTAGCCGTGGCACGCCTGAATCCAGGGAACGAAGGGCCCGCTCCTTAGCCGTGGCACGGGGCACGCCTGATCCAGGGAACGAAGGGCCCGCTCCCTAGCCGTGGCACGGGGCACGCCTGAATCCAGGGAAGGAAGGGCCCGCTCCCTAGCCGTGGCACGGGGCACGCCTGAATCCAGGGAACGAAGGGCCCGCTCCCTAGCCGTGGCACGGGGCACAGCTGAATCCAGGGAACGAAGGGCCCGCTCCCTAGCCGTGGCACGGGGCACGCCTGGATCCAGGGAACGAAGGGCCCGCTCCCTAGCCGTGGCACGGGGCACGCCTGATCCAGGGAACGAAGGGCCCGCTCCCTAGCCGTGGCACGGGGCACGCCTGAATCCAGGGAACGAAGGGCCCGCTCCCTAGCCGGGGCACGCCTGAATCCAGGGAACGAAGGGCCCGCTCCCTAGCCGTGGCACGCCTGAATCCAGGGAACGAAGGGCCCGCTCCCTAGCCGTGGCACGGGGCACGCCTGAATCCAGGGAACGAAGGGCCCGCTCCCTAGCCGTGGCACGCCTGATCCAGGGAACGAAGGGCCCGCTCCCTAGCCGTGGCACGGGGCACGCCTGAATCCAGGGAACGAAGGGCCCGCTCCCTAGCCGTGGCACAGGGCACGCCTGAATCCAGGGAACGAAGGGCCCGCTCCCTAGCCGTGGCACGCCTGAATCCAGGGAACGAAGGGCCCGCTCCCCAGCCGTGGCACGGGGCACGCCTGAATCCAGGGAACGAAGGGCCCGCTCCCTAGCCGTGGCACGGGGCACGCCTGAATCCAGGGAACGAAGGGCCCGCTCCCTAGCCGTGGCACGGGGCACGCCTGAATCCAGGGAACGAAGGGCCCGCTCCCTAGCCGTGGCACGGGGCATGCCTGAATCCAGGGAACGAAGGGCCCGCTCCCTAGCCGTGGCACGGGGCACGCCTGAATCCAGGGAACGAAGGGCCCGCTCCCTAGCTGTGGCACGGGGCACGCCTGAATCCAGGGAACGAAGGGCCCGCTCCCTAGCCATGGCACGGGGCACGCCTGAATCCAGGGAACGAAGGGCCCGCTCCCTAGCCGTGGCACGCCTGAATCCAGGGAACGAAGGGCCCGCTCCCTAGCCGTGGCACGCCTGAATCCAGGGAACGAAGGGCCCGCTCCCTAGCCGTGGCACGGGGCACGCCTGATCCAGAGAACGAAGGGCCCGCTCCCTAGCCGTGGCACGGGGAATGCCTGAATCCAGGGAACGAAGGGCCCGCTCCCTAGCCGTGGCACGGGGAGGAACACGGGCAGAAACCGTCTGGCTGACATGGAAAGGGCAGAGCAGAAAAGCCGGGCGGGGCCAGAGTTGCACCGTGTCCATGCACAGCGGTGCAGAGGAAGGGCCGGTGCTCACACACCCAGCTGGTCGAGGTTCTGGCCACTGGGAAGCAGCCTCCAAGAGAGGTGGCCAGAGGCTCAAAGGGGGGCCCCAGGAGCTGGGGGAGGACCAGGCTGAGGTCCCACTGAGGGACGGGGGAACCATTCCAACCCCTAGCGGAGGTGCCCACCTGAGGGGTTGGCAAAATGGATTTGCCCCGCACCCCTGGGTGGAAGGCTGCAACGGCAGCCAAAGGGACCCTGAGGCACAGCAGGACCAGCCCTTGGTGTGTCAGGTGCACGAGATAATCGAGGACCGAGGGCTTGGCGGCCTCCTGGAGACCCGAGTGCAAAGCGTTGCCACTCGGCTAAGCATGTGGCCTGGCGGAGGGCTTCCTGCTGCCCAACAGGCTCCGAGCACCGACACTCCAGAGGGCTCAGCCACGGAGCCTCCACGCCATGAGGTGGAGGGACTGGAGGTTGGGGGGCTGCAGCTGGCTGTGGTTGTGGTGAGGTCGGGGCAGAGTGGCAGTGCTATGGGCATGTCCACAAGAGGCTGAGCAGTGTTGTGAACCAATGGTGTCGAGGCCACGCTGGGGCGTGGAGGATCACTTCCGCTCTGTCCTTCCGAATTCCGAGCAAGACTCTGTGTAGTAGCGGGAAGGCAGGGAACACGTAAGCAGGCAGCCCGGCCACGGAACGTGGAACACGTCTGCGCTGGAGCCATGGCTGTGGCACTGACAAATTCTGAGCAGGACTCTGCGCACTAGCAGGAAGGCAAGGAACACGTAAGCAGGCAGCCCAGCCACGGAACGTGGAACACGTCTGCGCTGGAGCCATGGCTGTGGCCCTGACTAATTCTGAGCAGGACTCTGCGCACTAGCAGGAAGGCGAGGAACACGTAAGCAGGCAGCCCGGCCACGGAACGTGGAACACGTCTGCACTGGAGCCATGGCTGTGGCACTGAAATTCTGAGCAGGACTCTGCGCACTAGCAGGAAGGCGAGGAACACGTAAGCAGGCAGCCCGGCCACGGAACGTGGAACACGTCTGCACTGGAGCCATGGCTGTGGTTTCAAAAGGAACAGAACCGGTGGCACTTCCTGTTGCTCCTTGTGGCAGAGGTCCATGAGCCCAGCTCTGGAGGATGGAGAGGGCGACATCTGTCCCGAGAGACCACCTGTGGGTGTTGAAAGAGAGGCTGAGGTGGCTGGCCAGGGTGTTGTGGCTGGACAGGTCGAAGGCGTCGCAGCAGAGGGGAGTGGAGCGAGCAACCCTCTGTTTGTTCAGCACATCGCAGCCTCACCGTCAGCACAGGCGCCGCACAGGCCCGGTAGGCAGTGCAGGAAGGCCAGGCAGGCGAGGGGCAGGGAACCAGCAGGAAGAGAAGCCCCTGGCCATGAGCTGCTGAGGGAACCCTCTATCGCCCCAGCGTGGGGAGGGCTGGAGGCTCTGGACTGAGGAGCTGCTCACGAGAGGACGGGGAAGGGGCGGGAGGGCGGCAGGTCAGAGCGCTGGATGGAAGCCCTGCCCCCGGCCGAGCACCTCGCGGTCTGAGGTAACCCCGGCCCAAGCACGCGACGCGGTCAGACGCTTGCCAAGCCAGGGACACATCCAGGAACTGGACTTGGGCCCTGCCCTTGGCTTAGGGCTGGGAGGTGCTCGTAGGGGCACTGACCTGAGGAAGGCTGGGAGGGCTGTCGGTGGTGCTTACGTGTGCCCTGCCTGCGAGCGGGGAGGGAGGGAACAGAGACAACACGGGAGGGAGGTTGCAGGCTCCCTGGCTGGCGAGGAGGCGCCTGCGCGACGAGCGACCTCGGGCTCCCTGGCTGGCGAGGAGGCGCCTGCGCGACGAGCGACCTCGGGCTCCCTGGCTGGCGAGGAGGCGCCTGCGCGACGAGCGACCACGGGCTCCCTGGCTGGCGAGGAGGCGCCTGCGCGACGAGCGACCTCGGGCTCCCTGGCTGGCGAGGAGGCGCCTGCGCGACGAGCGACCTCGGGCTCCCTGGCTGGCGAGGAGGCGCCTGCGCGACGAGCGACCACGGGCTCCCTGGCTGGCGAGGAGGCGCCTGCGCGACGAACGGCCTCGGGCTCCCTGGCTGGCGAGGAGGCGCCTGCGCGACGAACGGCCTCGGGCTCCCTGGCTGGCGAGGAGGCGCCTGCGCGACGAGCGACCTCGGGCTCCTTGGCCGGCGAGGAGGCGCCTGCGCGACGAACGGCCTCGGGCTCCCTGGCTGGAGAGGAGGCGCCTGCGCGACGAGCAACCTTGGGCTCCCTGGCTGGCGAGGAGGCGCCTGCGCGACGAACGGCCTCGGGCTCCCTGGCTGGCGAGGAGGCGCCTGCGCGACGAGCGACCTCGGGCTCCCTGGCTGGCGAGGAGGCGCCTGTGCGACGAACGACCACGGGCTCCCTGGCTGGCAAGGAGGCGCTAGCGACGAGCGACCTCGGGCTCCCCGGCTGGCGAGGAGGCGTTGGGGACGAGCGACCTCGGGCTCTCTGGCTGGCGAGGAGGCGCCTGCGCGACGAGCGACCTCGGGCTCCCTGGCTGGCGAGGAGGTGCCTGCGCGACGAACGGCCTCAGGCTCCCTAGCTGGCGAGGAGGCGCCTGCGCGACGAGCGACCTCGGGCTCCCTGGCTGGCGAGGAGGCGCCTGCGCGACGAACGGCCTCGGGCTCCCTGGCTGGCGAGGAGGTGCTAGCGACGAGCGACCTCGGGCTCCCCGGCTGGCGAGGAGGCGCCTGCGCGATGAGCGACCTCGGGCTCTCTGGCTGGCGAGGAGGTGCTAGTGACAAGCGACCTCAGGCTCTCTGGCTGGCGAGGAGGCGCCTGCGTGACGAGCGACCTCGGGCTCTCTGGCTGGCGAGGAGGTGCTAGTGACGAGCGACCTCGGGCTCCCTGGCTGGCGAGGAGGCGCCTGCGTGACGAGCGACCTCGGGCTCTCTGGCTGGCGAGGAGGCGCTAGCGACGAGCGACCTCGGGCTCCCCGGCTGGCGAGGAAGCGCTAGCGACGAGCGACCTCGGGCTCCCCAGCTGGCGAGGAAGCGCTAGCGACGAGCGACCTCGGTCTCCCCGGCTGGCGAGGAGGCGCTAGCGACGAGCGACCTCGGGCTCCCCGGCTGGCGAGGAGGAGCTAGCGACGAGCGACCTCGGGCTCCCTGGCTGGCGAGGAGGCGCCTGCGCGACGAGCGACCTCGGGCTCCCTGGCTGGCGAGGAGGCGCTAGCGACGAGCGACCTTGGGCTCTCTGGCTGGCGAGGAGGCGCCTGCGCGACGAGCGACCTCGGGCTCCCCGGCTGGCGAGGAGGCGCTAGCGACGAGCGACCTCGGGCTCCCCGGCTGGCGAGGAGGCGCTAGCGACGAGCGACCTCGGACTCCCCGGCTGGCGAGGAGGCGCTAGCGACGAGCGACCTCGGGCTCCCCGGCTGGCGAGGAAGCGCTAGCGACGAGCGACCTCGGGCTCCCCGGCTGGCGAGGAAGCGCTAGCGACGAGCGACCTCGGGCTCCCCGGCTGGCGAGGAGGAGCTAGCGACGAGCGACCTCGGGCTCCCTGGCTGGCGAGGAGGCGCTAGCGACGAGCGACCTCGGGCTCCCCGGCTGGCGAGGAGGCGCTAGCGACGAGCGACCTCGGGCTCCCTGGCTGGCGAGGAGGCGCTAGCGATGAGCAGGCACAGAGAGACACGGTGGCAGCTCTTGCACCCAAACCCGCTCGGGGTCTTTGGGGGGGTCTGGAGCCACAACGGTGGCAAAGGCAGCTGGGGGACGCGGCCTCCGAATCTGCTCGTGCCACTGGGCCCTGACCTCAATGCCTAGAACGGCCACTGTGCCGGCTCCTGTCCTCGCAGGGCCAGGATGCCAGCGGTGCCCAATGGCGGCGCCAGGAGCGGGACCAGCCACTGCTGGACTTGAAGGACTCTGCCTCCCTCATATCTGTGGAGCCGGGCCACAGCGTGTGATGCCGAGATGGGGAGCAGCGCTGCACTGGGGCTGACCTGCCCATGTCCAGCTGGAGCTGATGCCGGTAGTGGTGCCAGAAGCGAGGGCTCTGCCTCGGACAGTGCCACTGTCCAGACTGGTTCTGGAGCCAATAATGCCCCCAGCTGGTGCCAGCGCCGGGATAAGAGCGGGTGACGGCACCGCGGTCTGGGCCAGACCACAGGCTCTGTCACTGACGGAGGTCCCTTACCGCCTGAAAGCAGCGGTGTGGAAGGGAGGTCCAGGTCCTCTTCCAGAACCTCCCGGCCCAGGGACCGGACTTGAGGGCCCCGCCCTCTGGGCTGGAATCGCTGCTCTGTCCCCACCAAGGGGCGCCCCGAGGAGCAGTGGCTGTGAGTCTGCTTGGCCGCAGACCAGCTCCTGCCTGGTGCTGGAGACAGGGAGCGGTGCGGGGCTGGGCCGAGAAGCTTGGTGCCAGTGCGCCCTAGGGCTTTCTCTGCCAGTGCCAACGTGTCCTGCAGCGCCACGCCAAAGTGGCTGGTGCTGGATCCGGCATCTAGGGCAAAGTGCTGACTCCGTAATTAAGAGTTTCATGTGCTGATCTCTCCTGCGTAGTCCTGGTTGTGAAACTCCCGTGCGTACGGCACCTGGAGGCGAGGCCTGAGCAGGTCCCCAGGCGTGAAACTCCCGCGTGTACGGCACCTGGAGGCAAGGCCCGTGCGGGTCCCCAGGCGTGAAACTCCCGCGCAAATGGCAACGCCTGTGCGGGTCCCCAGGCGTGAAACCCCTGCGCGTACGGCACCTGGAGGCGAGGCCTGTGCGGGTCCCCAGGCGTGAAACTCCCACGTGTACGGCACCTGGAGGCGAGGCCTGTGCGGGGCCCCAGGCGTGAAACTCCCACGTGCACGGCACCTGGAGGCGAGGCCTGGGCGGGTCCCCAGGCGTGAAACTCCCACGTGTACGGCACCTGGAGGCGAGGCCTGTGCGGGTCCCCAGGCGTGAAACTCCCACGTGCACGGCACCTGGAGGCGAGGCCTGGGCGGGGCCCCCCATGCGTGAAACTCCCACGTGCACGGCACCTGGAGGCGAGGCCTGTGCGGGTCCCCAGGCGTGAAACTCCCACGTGCACGGCACCTGGAGGCGAGGCCTGTGCGGGTCCCCAGGCGTGAAACTCCCACGTGTACGGCACCTGGAGGCGAGGCCTGTGCGGGTCCCCAGGCGTGAAACTCCCGCGTGCACGGCACCTGGAGGCGAGGCCTGTGCGGGGCCCCCCATGCGTGAAACTCCCGCGTGCACGGCACCTGGAGGCGAGGCCTGTGCGGGTCCCCAGGCGTGAAACTCCCACGTGCACGGCACCTGGAGGCGAGGCCTGGGCGGGGCCCCCATGCGTGAAACTCCCACGTGCACGGCCCCTGGAGGCGAGGCCTGGGCGGGGCCCCCATGCGTGAAACTCCCACGTGCACGGCACCTGGAGGCGAGGCCTGTGCGGGTCCCCAGGCGTGAAACTCCCACGTGCACGGCACCTGGAGGCGAGGCCTGTGCGGGGCCCCCCATGCGTGAAACTCCCACGTGCACGGCACCTGGAGGCGAGGCCTGGGCGGGGCCCCCATGCGTGAAACTCCCACGTGCACGGCACCTGGAGGCGAGGCCTGGGCGGGGCCCCCATGCGTGAAACTCCCACGTGCACGGCACCTGGAGGCGAGGTCTGTGCGGGTCCCCAGGCGTGAAACTCCCACGTGTACGGCACCTGGAGGCGAGGCCTGTGCGGGGCCCCCCATGCGTGAAACTCCCACGTGCATGGCACCTGGAGGCGAGGCCTGTGCGGGTCCCCAGGCGTGAAACTCCCACGTGCATGGCACCTGGAGGCGAGGCCTGTGCGGGTCCCCAGGCGTGAAACTCCCACGTGCATGGCACCTGGAGGCGAGGCCTGTGCGGGTCCCCAGGCGTGAAACTCCCACGTGCACGGCACCTGGAGGCGAGGCCTGGGCGGGGCCCCCCATGCGTGAAACTCCCACGTGCACGGCCCCTGGAGGCGAGGCCTGGGCGGGGCCCCCATGCGTGAAACTCCCACGTGCACGGCACCTGGAGGCGAGGCCTGGGCGGGGCCCCCCATGCGTGAAACTCCCACGTGCACGGCACCTGGAGGCGAGGCCTGGGCGGGGCCCCCCAGGCGTGAAACTCCCACGTGCACGGCCCCTGGAGGCGAGGCCTGGGCGGGCCCCCTCCAGGGCAGGGTTGCCGCAGGTGCCACAGGAACTAGAGCAGAGAGCAGCAAACCGAAGTGGGGCCCTCCGCTAGAACTCTCACCAGCCACAGCTAAAGCGGGAAGGAGGCAGCTCGGGCGGCTTGGCGGAGCCTGGGAATAAGCGCTCCACCAGCCGCCACTGGCGGTGAGAAGGCGCTGAGGGGTGGCGGGGCTGAGCCCTGGTTACCGTGCCAGGCAGGGGCCTCCTGACGCCTGCGACGCGCACAGGCAACCCCAGGGAGAAGAACTCTTCCTCACGCGCCTTCCCGCCCCGGCCTGGCTCTGCAGGCCTCTCAGCCACCCCCTCCCCCAAGCCCCAGTCTGGCTCATCGCTCCTGTCTCGCTGGGAGGGGCAGGCGCCCCGCAAGCCCCCCCCCGCCCGGACCTTGCAGGCGCGCAGCGTGTCAGCGATGGCGCGGCGGCTCAGGTTGGCCGTGGCGATGACGTCCTCCTGCCGACACGAGTTGCCAGCGGCCACAGCCTTGGCTGTCGCCATGGTGATGCCTTTGGTCATGCGGATGAAGTCCTCTGGCGTGGAGGTCTTGGCTGGGGGCATCTGGGCACAGAAAACCTGAGACAAGGGACAGGGATGAGGTGGGGGCAGGGCAGGAGCACACTGGGACGGCAGGTGCCACGGCACGGCCATGGCCTGGCTTCTGGGGGAATCTCTGTGGCCTCAGCTCACGAGAGCGGGAGACTGACATGCAGTTCCTGGGCCTTCGGGGGGAGCGCTCACAGACCACGTGACCGGGGGGTGTGACGTAGTGGGGGTACCTGGCTGGTTTCTATGCTGCTGGCTCTGGGGTAACCCCCACTGGCTGCCGTGGGTACCACGACCCAGCAAAACAGGATGAGTCACTATGCAACCAGTGGCTAGACACCCCCCATGGAGAGGAACAAAGGAAGGTGGAGGCTGCCCTGGCTGGGGGGCAGGGCGGGAAGAGGGTTAGTTAGTTGCTGTCTGGGAGCATGGAGGAGACAGCCTAGGGAAAGGGGCTGGAGTTTAGGGGTCCAGTCTCCCCCATTTCAAGGGGGCCTGAGGCATCCTAGCCCAGCTCTGTGACCAGATTACATCGGTGCTGTGCTGTATCCTGGAGAGGCAATAAACTTCCTCTATTCCACCAGCTGGTGCAGTCTGTTTGTGCCATTTCGGGGGCAGGAGACGGGGGACCCCCAACGCGCCGTCACAGGGGGGTGTTGGGACACAGAGAGGCCACGTGACCCCGGGGGGGCGGTGCCAGTACCCAGAGGGGCCACGCATCGGGGGGGGGGGGGGGGGGCAGGGGTGCCAGGACGCAGAGGGGCCACGTGACCCTGGGGGGGGGGGGGTGCCGGGGGGGGGGCGTGAGGGGCCCGGGGGGGGGGCGGTGCCGGGACACAGAGGGGCCACGTGACCCTGGGGGGGCGGTGCCGGGACGCAGAGGGGCCACGTGACCCTTGGGTGGGCGGTGCCGGGACGCAGAGGGGCCACGTGATCTGGGGGGGCGGTGCTGGGACACAGAGGGGCCATGTGACCCTTGGGGGGGGCGGTGCCGGGACGCAGAGGGGCCACGTGACCCTTGGGGGGGCGGTGCCAGGACGCAGAGGGGCCACGTGACCCCGGGGGGGGCGGTGCCGGGACGCAGAGGGACCACGTGACCCCGGGGGGAGCGGTGCCGGGACACAGAGGGACCACGTGACCCCGGGGGGGGGGCGGTGCTGGGACACAGAGGTGCCACGTGACCCCGGGGGGGGGGGGGCGGTGCCGGGACACAGAGGTGCCATGTGACCCTGGGGGGGGCGGTGCCAGGACACAGAGGGGCCACGTGACCCCGGGGGGGGCGGTGCCGGGACACAGAGGGACCACGTGACCCCGGGGGGGGACAGTGCTGGGACACAGAGGTGCCACGTGACCCCGGGGGAAGGGGCGGTGCCGGGACACAGAGGGGCCACGTGACCCCGGGGGGGGGGCGGTGCCGGGACACAGAGGGGCCACGTGACCCCGGGGGGAGCGGTGCCGGGACACAGAGGGACCACGTGACCCCGGGGGGGGGACGGTGCTGGGACACAGAGGTGCCACGTGACCCCGGGGGAAGGGGCGGTGCCGGGACACAGAGGTGCCATGTGACCCTGGGGGGGGGCGGTGCCAGGACAGAGGTGCCACGTGACCCCGGGGGGGGGCAGTGCCAGGATGCAGAGGGGCCACGTGACCCTGGGGGGGCGGTGCCGGGATGCCGAGGGGCCACGCGTCCTGGGCAGGGGAGATGATGATGCTGGTGCACAGAGGGGCCCTGTTCCATCTCCCTGCGCCCTGGGGCAGGTGCAGCAGAGGGGCGCAATCCCAGCCCGGACTCACCGCCAGCTCCTGGCGGATGTGCTCTATCGTGGCCTCCAGTGCGCGGGTCCCCTTTGTGGCCTCGTCCTCTACGGCCTTCACCGTCTTCAGCAAGGAGGTGACATTGGTGACCATCACCTGTCAGACAGAAACGCTCCGTCACTCATCCCGGAGAGCGCTGGCAGCCTGGTGCCCCAGGCCTGACCCCAGCGTCCCGCCCTCCACTGCGCCCCACCCCCAGCACCCTGCCCCCCGCCCCCTCACCCCGCCCCCAGCGCCCCACCCCGCCCTTCGGCCCCAGGGCTCCTCATAAGAACATCAGAGCAGTCAGGCTGGGTCAGACCAAAGGCCAATCCAGCCCAGTGGCCTGTCAGACGACCGTGGCCAGCGCCAGGTGCCCTGGAGGGAGGGAACAGAACAGGGAACCGTCCCGCGATCCCTGCCCCGACACACAGAGGTCAGGGACCCCAGCCCTGCTCTGCCCTGCCTGCTGCTCTATCCTCCGTGAATCTCTCTAGCGAGCAGGGAGCTTGCGCGCAGGAGCAGCAAAGGGAGTTGGGAGGGGGAGTGGGAAGGGCCAAGGGGCACTTGCCAGTCTTTATAGTTTAGTTAAAGGTTTAAACCAAAATGTCCTGATTGAATCAGAACCCCTGTCGATAACCTAGGTAGCTGCAGGGGAGAATGCAGCAGCAGCAGCCCTGCGGCAGGGTGGGGGCTGTTCTGTTTACTGCGCCCAGTGCAGGGTGCCTGATGCCCTGCCCTGTGGGCGGGTGGCGGGTGTGCATTCGGTGGCCGGGCTTGGAGGCCAGGGTGGCTGAACTGGAGGAGCGGAGGGAGGCCGAGAGGTGCGTAGATGAGGCTTTCCGGGACACTGTAGCACTGTCCCACCGCCGGTCAGACAGCCCCAGTGCTCTTAAGGAGGGTGAAAGTCTCAGGGGAACAGAGCATTCAACGGGAGCAGAGGGAAACCTTCCCCCAGTTGGGACCCTCCTCCCAGAGGATGCCCTGGGATCCTCTCACACGGAGGATGCCTCTCGGAGGGAGGGACTCCAGTTGCTAGGAAAAGGGGGTGTTAGCAACGGGAGTTCGATCGTTAGGAATGTAGAGAGCTGGCTTTGCGATGACCAGGAGAACTGTACGTCACCGCCCCCCTTCCCCTCAGCTGAGCGCTGGGCCCCTCAGCCGGGCCACCGGGGGAGCCAGCTGCGCAAGGGGCCGTTTGGGCTTCCCCACGGCAGGAGTGGAAGGGGGGCGGGTCAGCGACATACACGGCCCCGCCCCCCTCCCTCGCGGCAGCCCGGCTGAGCAGGGTGGGAGGGGAAGGAGAAGGGGGGCGGGGAGAGACGGAGAGGAGAGAGAGGCAGGAGGAGGAGGAGAAGAGAAAGAAAGACAGAGAGAGAGGCAGAAGGTGAGAGAGGCAGGAGGCGGAGGGGAGCTGAGAGAGAGACCGGCGGCTCAGGAGAGGAGACCGACGTGGAGGAGAGACCTAAAAGCCCCGTCTTATGACGGGCTAATTGGCTAGTGTAATAAGAAAAGCCAAAAAGGAGTTTGAAGAACAGCTAGCCAGGAACTCCAAAAACGTTTTGTAAGTACATGAGAAGCAGGAAGCCTGCTACACAGCCAGTGGGGCCCCTGGACGATCGGGATACAAAAGGACACAAAGACGATAAAGCCATTGCGGAGAAACGAAATGAATTCTTTGCTTCAGACTTCACAAATGAGGATGTTGGGGAGATTCCCAAACCTGACGCGTCCTTTGTAGGGGACGAATCTGAGGACTTGTCACAGTCTGAAGTGTCATTAGAGGAGGCTTTGGAATTAATTGATAAACTGAACAGTAACAAGTCACAGGGACCGGATGGCATTCACCCAACAATTCTGAACGAACTCAAATGTGAAATTGCGGAACTATTAACTGGTTTGTAACCGATCCTTTAAATCGGCTTCTGTACCCAATGACTGGAAGACAGCTAATGTAACGCCAATATTTAAAAAGAGCTCTAGAGGCGATCCTGGCAATTACAGACCGGTAAGTCTAACGTCAGTCCTGGGCAAATTAGTTGAAACAATAGTAAAGAATAAAATTGTCAGACAAGTAAAAGAACATAATTTGTTGGGCAAAAGCCAACACGGTTTCTGTTAAGGGAAATCACGTCTCACTAATCTATTAGAGTTCTTTGAAGGGGTTAACAAAGATGTGGACAAGGGGGATCCAGTAGATATAAT